>NC_133470.1:94083052-94388052 GCF_048565385.1 Saimiri boliviensis
AATAGCGGAGAAGATGAAAATAAATCTTAGTGCTTAAGTATAGGTGAATTTGGATAAGTAGCAGGGAAGGTCAGGAAGACAGTGTAAGCAAAGGCACAGAGATACAAGTGTCTGGAATGCATGCAAGGCCCTATATATGAAGGGATGGTGATAAATGATGCTAGGCATGTTGGCATTCTTCAGGCCTCTTGTAATGGCAAGGGGAAAAAAACGCACACTGAATTAAATTAGACAAAAAGGGAATTTTCTAGGAAGTGTTCCAAAGTATCTCAGGAACCCATGTGAAGGATAGTGTATTAATCAGGGTTCTCTAGAGAAACAGAACTAATAGAATATATATATATATATATATATATATATATATATATATATGGAATATATAGCCCTTTATATATGGAATACATATATATATAATCACATATATTTATGAGATCATATATATATATATTTGATCATATATATGATCATATATATAATCATATATATGATCATATATATAGACATATATGATCATATATATAGATATATACATATATATGATCATATATAGATATATATATGATCATATATATATATATATATATATATATATATATATATATATATGGGAGTTCATTAAGTATTAGCTCACATGATCACAAGGTCCCACAATAGGCCGTCTGCAAGCTGAGGAGCAATGAGAGCCAGTCTGAGTTCACAAAGTGAAAAAGTTGGAGTCTGATGTTTGAGGGCAGGAAGCATTCAGCATGTGAGACAGGTGTAGGCTGGGAAGCTAGTCTTTTCATATTTTTCTGCCTGTTTTATATTCTAGCTGCACTGGCAGCTGATTATATGGTGCCCACCCACATGAAGGGTGGATCTGCTTTTCTCAGCCTACTGACTCAAATGTTAGACTCCTTTGGCAACACCCTCACAGACACATCCGGGATCAATACTTTGCTTCCTTTAATCAAATCAAGTTAATAGTATTAGCCATCATGGACAGGGAGAGTGTAGAGTTGGCTATGATATAATGACAAGAAGCTATTGAGTATTTCTCTTCAGCTCACATCTCCACTTGTGTCTCTATATTTTTTTTTTCCTTTTCTGCCACTTTTCTGTCTCAAATCAACTCTTTTAGTCCATTTTTTGCAGCTATAACAGAATACCACAAACTGGATAATTTATAAACCATATACATTTATTTGGTTCATCATTCTGGAGGCTGAGAAGTCCAAGGGCATGGTGACCACCTCTGGTGAGCTCATGCCATGACAGAAGATACATGATGAAATCTGTGTGCAAGATAGAATAACTGGGCTGATCTCATCCTCATCATGAAGAACCCACTCTTGATAATTTACCTATTCCCAAGTTAAAGACATTAATCCTTTCATGAGGTTGAAGCTCTTATAATCTAATCACTTCTTAAAGATCTTACTCCTAAATGGCATTACAATAGCAATTAAATTTCACATTTGTTTCAGAGGGGACATTCAAACTATGGCACCAGTCCATCCACAAATTCTGTTAACTATACCTTGAAAAAATATCCAGAAACTACCTACTTTCTACTATTCCACTGCTATCACCTAGGTCAAAAGAATCATTTTCTCTTTCTCATATAATGAACTGGCCTTCACACTGGTCTCCCCTTGTACTTCTTCGGTCTGTTTTCAACATGGTAGGCAAAGAGATATTTTTAAATGATGTATGACAGGTCATGTCACTTCTCTCCTCTAAACCCTGCAATGGTTCCCCATTTCTCTCAAAATTAAAAGCTAAAGTTTTTATGATAGGCTATAAGTTCCTATACAACCTAACCTCCACTACTGTTCAGACCTTACCACCTATTACTTTTTTCCTCATTCACTTTGTTCTAGCTATGCTGTTTTTCGGAAATACCATACAGTTTCATTTTCTGATCTTTATATGTTTCTTCTTCATGGAACACTCCTCCTCCAGAAAGTCTAATCATTCACTCCTTCATTTCTTTACATCTTTGCTCAAAAGTTACCTTCTCAACAGAGCCTACCATGACTGTTTAGTTTAAAATCATGCCAGGCATGGTGGCTCACACCTCTAATCCAAGCCCTTTGGGAGGCCAAGGCAGGCAGATCACGAGGTCAGGAGTTTGAGACCAGCCTGGCCAAGATGGTGAAACCGCATCTCTACTAAAAATACAAAAATTAGCCAGGCGCGGTGGCACATGCCTGTAATCCTAGCTACTCGGGAGGCTGAGGCAGGAGAATCACTTGAACCTGGGAGGCAGACGTTGCAGTGAGCCAAGATCACACCATTGCACTCCAGCCTGGGTGACAGAGTGAGACTCTGTCTAAAAATAAAAAATAAAAATAAAATAAAACAAAATTGTAACCCAACTCCCACACTCCAAATCCTATCTTTACCCTTCTCTATTGTGTTATATATTTAACTTATTATGTTTCTTAATGTTCATATTTTTTTTTCTCTAAAATATAAAGTCCACAAGAGGTGAAATGTTTACATGTTTTCTGCAGTTCATATTCCTAGTACCTAGACTGATGTCTGGCAAGAAGTAGGGGCTTACTAATTTTGTTGAATGAGTGAATGGAATTGTAAGGTGACAGTTCTAACTTTTACATCATGGTTAGAGGATACATTGGTGAAGGCCATAGGGTAGGGGAGAGACAAACAGCTAGAAGAAAGGAGGTGTTGTTCTGGCAGATAAAACAATTATTTCACCAGGCCCAGCTACAATGTCAATTTCCTGTGACACCTACCCTGACCCCTAGTCAGTGGTACTTCCCTGTTTACTCTCAAAGGTCTTTGAACAGTCCTTCACAAGAGCATAGATTTGCCTTCTGGCTTGATTGGTGATTTACAAGTCTTTTCCCTTGACAGTGCTGAATTTTACCTGAGCCCTGTGCTATTGGAAAAAAATGATAGTTAAGAAATACTTCTCCTACACTTTTGTATACCCTAAAATGTTTTACTACCAAAAATCACTCTCCCCATATGACTAAGACTCCAATGAATGCACCCTTGAATACCTATGACTATGCCAAGGCCAGATAAAGACCCTCCAAATTTCCATCTTTTGTCTCATAAGTGATTGGCTGAAATGTTTGTCTCCACTGACAAATCAAAACAAAACGCCCACTATCTTGACTTGACCAAATGCTGTCAGACTTTTGTTTTGTCTATGGGCTGCTGATCTTTCATCCTCAGCCTGAGCCAGCCCTCCTTAAAGGCTTCCATTGAGAATAGGCTGGATTCAGGTTAAAACCTTATATCCAGTCATGTCACCCTGACTCATCCCACTTTTCTACAACCAGTCCTTTCTAGGTGTGTTTATTTCTCCCTGTAAAAGAAAAATCTTTCCAGGCCTGACCATTGAGATACTAGCAGATCTCATGCTTGGAGCCTTCTCCCTGTTGCAGTACACCTCCCTCTCCACTGAAGTTTTCTCTTTACCCTCTCTTCCAAAAGTTCTTTCAAGTAAATTATCTCCTTATCTAAGCTCAGATTTTTGTTTTTATTTGACATGCTTGGCTGGATTATTTTGCTTTTCCTTTTTTTCCTTTTTTTTTTTTTTTTTTTTTTTTTTTTTTTTTTTTTTTTTTTTTTTACATGGAGTCTCACTCTGTGGTTGCCCAGGCTAGAGTGCAATGGCATGGTCTTGGTTCAGTGCAATGTCTGCCTCTCGGGTTCAAGTGATTCTCCTGCCTCAGCCTCCTGAGTAGCTGGGATTACAGGCATGCGCCACCACGCCCGGCTAATTTTTATATTTTTAGTAGAGATGGGGTTTCACCGTCTTGGCCAGGCTTGTCTCAAACTCCTGACCTTGTGATCCACCTGCCTCGATCTCCCAAAGTGTTAGGATTACAGACATGAACCATCATGCCCAGTCTATTTTGCTTTTCTTAAGTACAGTTGCCATGTATGATTCAGCACTGGACCTCAGTACTTAACACCAGGCCTGCCAGGATAGATGTTGTTGTATGTTAGCCAAATGAATTCACACAAACACATATGTGAATGAGTAAATACAGTGTTAGTTGCTTGGAGACACGAAAAAGAATTAGACCTCTTCCCCTCCTTCAAAGATTCTATACCTTAGTTCATTTCAGTAGCTTTTCTCTTAACACAGATATTTAGCATTGTTTAGACAAAAATCTCACAATGTAGCTATACTGTAGAATTAGGCTAAATCATGCATCTGCCTGTATTTTTGGCTAATAATCCTCAATCTTAATTAGAAAGAACTAAAGTTATGGTGTTTTCTCAACATAGTGCAAACGTTTGTATTTCTTTCTACTTCAGCAAGACCCTACAGTGAGTTTGAGGTCACTGTTTTTAAAACTTTGAAAGCTGGGCTGGTGGTGCATTTCTGCTACTTCTACTGTTAGGTGTACTTCATTAAGCTCAAGTTAAGCTTTTGTAGCAGGGATTTGTGTTGTTCTAATTCTTTGCAGGTATCTCTGTGATGAAAGAATGGAATACTGCAGATTTTTTAGCAGCTCTGAACAATTCCAATCAACACAAAGTTCCTGTACCATCCTGTATGATTTCTATATTTTGTCTGTATATGTTTAGTCCATTTTCACACTGCTATTAAGAACTTCCTTGAGACTGGGTAATTAATAAAGGAAAGAGGTTTAACTAACAGTTCTGCATGTCTGCAGAGGCCTCAGGAAACTTACAATCATGGTGGAAAGGGAAGCATGCACATCTTACATGGAAGTAGGTGAGAGAGCATGTAAAGGAGGAGCTGTCAATCACTTATAAAACCATCAGATCTCAAGAGAACTCACTCACTATTATGAGAACCACTTGGAGAAATCTGCCCCATGATCCAATCACCTCACACTAGATCCCTCCCTTGACATGTGGGGATTATGGAGATTACAATTCGAGATAAGATTTAGGTGCCAGCAAAAAGCCAAACCATATCATTCCATCCCTGGCCCCTCCCAAACTTCACATTCTTTTTACATTTCAAAACTAATCATGCCTTCCCAACAGTCCCACAAAGTCTTAACTCATTTCAGCATTAACTCAAAAGTCCACAGTCCAAAGTCTTATTAGAGATAAGGCAAGTCCCTTTCACTTATGAACCTGTAAAATCAAAAACAAATTTGTTTCTTCAAGATGCAACGGTGGTGGTACACCTATCTCAAATGGAGAGAGTGGACAAAACAAAGGAGCTACAGACCTCATGCAAGTCCGAATCCCAGTGGGACAGTCATTAAATCTTAAAGTCCAAAATGATTGCCTTTGACTCCAAGTCTCATATCTGGGGCACGCTGATGCAAGGGCTTGGCTCCCACAGCCTTTAGCAGCTCCTCCATTGGCTAACCATTAGTGCCTGTTGCTCTTCCAAGTGCACAATGCAAGCTATCAATGGATCTAACAATCTAGGGTCTGAAGACAGTTGCCTTCTTCTCACAGCTCTACTAAGCAGTGCCCCAGTGAGGACTCCGTGGGATCTCCAGTGCCACATTTCCCTCCTGCACTGCTCTAGCAGACATTCTGCATTAGGGTTCCATCTCTGCAGCAAACTTCTGCCTAGGCATGCAGGCATTTCCACATATCCTCTGAAATCTAGGTGGATATTCCCAAACCTCAATTTTTGACTTCTGTGCACCCACAAGGCCAATGCTACATGGAAGCCATCACAGCTTGGGGCTTACACCCTCTGAAGCAACAGTCCCAGCTGTAACTTGTACCCTGTTAACAAAAATGGAGCTGGAGAAGCTGAGACACAGGGCTCCAAGTCCCAAGGATGCACAGAGCAGTGGGACATTGGGCCCAGCATAGGAAACCATTTTTCCCTCCTAGGCCTCTGGGCTTGTAATGGCAGGCACAGCCATGAAGACCTCTGACACACTTTTGAGACATTTTCCCAATTGTCTTGGCTATTATCATGTCCTCCTCATTACTTACTCAAATTTCTTCAGCTGGCTTGAATTTCTCCCGAGAAAATAAGTTTTTATCTTTTCTACCACATAGTAAGGCTCCAAATTTTTCAAACTTTTTTTTTTTTTTTTTTTTTTTTTTTTGAGATGGAGTTTCACTCTTGTTACCCAGGCTGGAGTGCAATGGCGCGATTTCAGCTCACCGCAACCTCCGCCTCCTGGGTTCAGGTAATTCTCCTGCCTCAGCCTCCTGAGTAGCTGGGATTACAGGCACGTGCCACCATGCCCAGCTAATTTTTTGTATTTTTAGTAGAGACGGGGTTTCACCATGTTGACCAGGATGGTCTCGATCTCTCGACCTCGTGATCCACCCGCCTCGGCCTCCCAAAGTGCTGGGATTACAGGCTTGAGCCACCGCGCCCGGCCCAAAATTTTTCAAACTTTTATGCTCTTCTTCTCTTTTGATCATAAGTTCCAATTTCAGATACTCTCTTTGTGAATGCATATAACTGAACACTTTCAGAATAATCAAGGTCACGTCTTGAATGCATTGCTCTTTAGAAATTTCTTCCACCAAAAACCCTTAATAATGTCTCAAGTTTAAAGTGCCACAGATCTCTAGGGCAGGGGCAAAATGCCTCCAATCTGTTTGCTAAATCATAGCAAGAGTGACCTTTGCTTCAGTTCCCAAGAACTTCCTCATCTTCATCTGAGACCACCTCAGCCTGGACTTCATCATCCATATCACTCTCAGCATTTTGGTCAAAACCACTCAAAAACTGTCTAGAAAGTTCCAGACTTTCCCACATGTTCCTATCTTCCAAGCCTTCCAAACTGTTCCAACTTCTGCCCATTACCCAGTTCCAAAGTACATTCCACATTCTCAGGTATCTTATAGCCATACCCCATTACCCTCCGTACCAATTTTCTGAATTAGTCTGTTTTCACAGTGCTATAAAGGACTTCCCTGAGACTGGGTAATGTATAAAGTAAAGAGGTTTAATTGGCTTATAGTTCTGCATGGCTGGGGAAGCCTCAGGAAAGTTACAACCATGGTGTGAGGGGAAGCAGCCATGCCTTATATGGCAACAGTTGAGAGACAGCATGTGAAGGAGGAGCTGTCAAATACATAAAGCCATTAGATCTTATGAGAACTCACTTATTATCACGAGAACAGTATGGGAGAAACTATTCCTATGATTAAATCAACTCCTACTAGGTCCTTCCCTCTACACGTGGAAATTATGGGGATTAGAATTCAAGATGAGATTTTGGCAGGGACACAGAACCAAACTATATCAGTATGTTTACCAGTTTGTCCTAGCCTCTGGCTTCAGATAATAGAAAGGACATGGTTTCTTTCTTTCTTTCTTTTTTTTTTTTTTTTTTTTCCCTTCATTTTCTGTTTTTCCTCTTAATCTATAAGAAAGTCTTTGTTTTTTTTTTCTTTTCTTTTTTTTTCTTTTCTGGGCTATCTGCTCTACTGTTTGAGAAAGGAGGGCCTTGATGAGTTGTCACCTTTCTGTGAATAGAGCTCATATTGGATTGTGGCTCCATTTTTTATCTTAGAAATAAAGCAACAGGTAGGATGTCCTAATCAGTTGCACTTCAGTCTCAAAAACTACATCCATTTAAGTCAAATACTAGGAGTGAAGAGAATGAGCCAATTCTCTAATTCAAGGCTGCATTTCCATCTCTACAAGGGTCCAAAATAAAACTGCTTAAAAAATGTCATCTTCACTATGAAAGACTCACTGTCTACACCCTTCCTTTTCTCATGGAGCTTCTGTTGACAGAGATGGAGTCAGTCATGTCTCACAGGAAGTGGACATGGGCAGAACTGTCCCCTGCAAATAATGTTCTACCCCAACAAATATCCAGCAGAGAAAGGAAGAAAACCCAATCTTCGATGCAAAATGGCAAAAAGGAGCTGGGCTTAGAAGCTCAGCCTGAAATGAAAGTGAAAATAAATCACTGAATACATTTGTTGAGGCTAAATGCTGTTACCCATCCTTTTTTTCTCACTCCTCTGAAGTGGTCTCTCTATATTTTTCTATTTTGCAAGGGAGGGGCAGAAATGATACCTATGCTTTTCTGTGTGAATTTAAAATAAGTTGCCAAATTTTTAACACAAAAATTTTAAAATGTTCTATCATTTGTCATGTTATGGTCAGCAATGATTGTTCTTTCTTCTTACTTCTTTGTATATGTAGATTTACCTGTCACTACTGGCAGGACTGAAAATTGTTTTATAGTCATGGTCTTCTATGTGACAGCCCAGGATAGGGGTAAACTTTTGGAGGCAGAAAGAAAGAAAAATGATAATAGCATTTGTAGGCATTAAACATCATTACTCACTCTATATAGCAAAAAATGGAAAATTTCAAGGGATACTACTATATTTAGTTTTCCTCACTGAGGAAAGGTCAGAAGAAAAAGGAGCAAAATTAATTTGTGATGAAACTGACTATAAATGACTTGAATAAACAAATTCAAATGACTCATTATAATAGAACATTAGAGATAAATTATGTTATCTTTTTTATTAAAAGATGGTGGATTTTTTTTTCTTGTCACCTTCCTCACATCTACCCTCAACTTCTATATAAATTCACAAATAAACACTTCAGACTTTTTACAGTGACTTAATATGTTCGGACACTATTGCTTGCTTGCATGGGTTTTCTTTCAGATTTTACCATTGTACACATTGCATGCAGTCTGGCTACATCTTGAGCTCTGTCATTTATCCAACAGAGACATCCTGTATGTGGATCTAAAAGACAATATAACACTTGAAAGGTCAGGTGTGGCCAATGCCTTTCTCCATCTGGTGATAGATATTTTTCTTCCTTTTTATTATCTGTCCGTAAGACAGCTGATTAAAAAAAAAAAAAAAAAAAAAAAAAAAAAGAGGGAGGGAATAAATATACTAAATAGTCCAACTCTAGAAAATTCTAGCATATCAAAGAGCTAACAACTTCTTGGAAAATTTATATGCCTGAGCAAAATGCATAGTTTTATCTGGTTTGAGAATCTGAGCTGGAAAAACAGTTCAACAATTTTAGAAAACCTAATCTACTGGAATACTTTACAAAGGCTATATAGCTCTGACACCAAGAATTTTATATATGCGGTGACACTAGTAACCAAATTGGTTGGTTGGTTTTCTGCAGATTAAACATCTGATTGATTAAGCTAGACTCTTCTTGTCTACTACATAACTCCTATCTAATAATGATCCAAGTTGGCACTTATTGAGTCCTACTATGGGCTAGCTCCTGGACAAATAAGTTCATTAGCATGATCTTAATATTTTTAAAAATACTTTAGGAGGTAGATACTATAATTAGACATTGTGCCTACAATTTTCAGAATGACTTTCTCTAGAATTTGTATCCTTATATGATGACTATTATAATACCAAAAATTTTACTTCACTTTTTATATAACTAAAAAAGTAAATAAAGGACAAAGCACTATCAAACCTCCTATGTTACTATTAGACTATGATTGTCATTGAGACTGCTTGTTACAATACTCCTCATCAGGTTTCAATTGTAGACTGGGCCTCCTGTGATACTTGTAACCAGGAAGATAACAACATCCCATTTGCTCCCAGAACAAATTATTTTTTTCAATTATTATTATGGAAGTTTTGTTTTATTGTGCTAAGTACACTTAACATGAGATATATCCCCTAGACAGATTTTTATAGGGATGGAATGGGATTTAGTTTTCACTATAAACTCTATTGAATCCTTAAATTTGCCATTTGCTTGCATTACCTGCTAGAGAGAGAGAGAGAGAGAGAGAGAGAGAGAGAGAGAGAGAGAGAGAGGAGAGGGAAACAGAAAAACTGTGAGCTGGTTTTCACCTAATTTTCCAACTTAACCTCCTACTGAATCTTTTTTCACATGATAACTCATTGCTTCTCAAAGATACTAAGTGTATTCATGTTGAGTGTGTGTTTGTGTGTTTAACATTCCATCATCCTTGACTCACATGTTTTCTTCCTATAGAAATCCTATCCCTCAAAAGTTCTTCTAGAAGAGATTTTTGCTTGTACATTTCACTATTCTTAAGTACAGAAACAATGCTGGACATCAGATCACTAGAACTTAATCATGTGACAAAACTGAAACCACTTGAATAGAAATTCTCTGTTTTCCTCTACCTTCAGCCCCTGAAAGCTACCATTCTACCTTCTGCTTCTATAAGCTTGGCTATTTTAGATACTTCATATAAGTGGAATCATGCAGTGTTAGTTTTTCTGTGACTGGTTTATTTCACTTAGCGTAGTGCCCTCCAGGTTCATTCATGTTGTTGCATATGGCAAAATTCCCATACTTTTGAAAACAAATAATATTCCCTTGATTGTATATATTACAATTTATTTATCTGTTTATCTGTTGCATAGACATTTAGGTTGTTTCTACATTTTGGCTACTGTGAATACAGCTACAGTAAACATGGAAGGGCAAATATCTCTTTGAAATCATGATTTTAATACTTTTGTACAAATAAACAGAGGTGAGATTGAAGGATCATATAGTGGTTCTATTTCTAATTTTTTAAAGAAATCTCCAAAATGTTTTTCATAGCAGCTGCACCATTTTGCATTACCACAACAGGGTACAAAGGTCCCTGTTTCTCAGCATCCTTGTGAACACTGTGTGTCTTTTTCTTTTTTTCTTAATAATAGCCACCCTAACAGTCATGAGGTGGTATCTCATTCTGGTTTTGATTGGCATTGTTATGATTATTAGTGACATTTTATATACCTGTTGGTCATTTGTATGTCTTCTTGGGAGAAATGTCTATTCAAGTCCTAAGACCATTTTTGAGTTGGGCTATCAGTTTTAGCTATTGTGTTATGTGAGTTTTTATAGTATTTTGGATATTAACCTCTTTTCAACACTACGGTTTGGAAATATTTTCTCCCATTGCATAGGTTGCTTTTTCAACTATGTTTATTGCTTTTTTTGTAGTAGGATTTTAGTGTGAAGTAGTCCTACTTGTCTGTTTTCTTCTTTTGCTGCCTGTGCTTTTGATGTCATGTCTATTAAATCATTGCCAAGACCACTGTCAAAGCTTTTCCTCATGGCTTCTTCTAGGAACTTTACAGTTTCAAGTTTTGGATTTAAGTTTTTAGTCCATTTTGAGTTGTTTTTAGTGTATGGTATAAGATAAGGGCCTGGTTTTATTCTTTTGCATGTGGACATCCAGTTTTTCCAACACCATTTTTTTGTTTTTTTGTTTTGTTTTGTTTTGTTTTGTTTTTGAGACAGTTTCGCTCTTGTGGCCCAGGCTGGAGTGCAATGGCACAATTGGCTCACTACAACCTCCACTTCTCAAGTACAAGCAATTCTGCTGTCTCAGCCTCCCAAGTAGATCAGATTACAGACATGTGCCACCATGCATGGCTGTTTTTATTGTATTTAGTAGAGACGGGGTTTCACCATGTGATTAGGCTAGTCACAAACTCCTGACCTCAGGTGATCCACCCACCTCGGCTTCTGAAAGTGCTGAAATTACATGCGTGTGACAACCAAACTCAGCCCCAACACCATTTTTAAAAGAGATTATCCTTTCCTTATAATTTATTATTTGTACCTTTGTCAAAAATCAGTTGACTTCTTTCTTGACTGGAGCAGTGAAACAAACGAACAAAAACCAGTTGATTATATATGTGGGGGTTTATTTCTGTATTATTTTGTTCCATTGGTCTTGTATGTCTGTCTTTATTATGCCAGCACCATAGTGTTTTGATTACAGCAGCTTTGTAATATATTTCCAAATCAGAAAGTGTGATGATTCCAGCTCTTTTCTCCTTTCTCAAGACTGTTTTGGTTATTCAGATTTCTTTGCATATGTGCATGAATTTTAGAATTCTTCTATTTCTGTAGATCTTCCCATTGGGATTTTTCTAGGGATTAAATTGAACCTATAGATCACTTTAGATACTATAGTCTGTTTGACAATATTAAATCATCTATACCATGAACACATAATGTTTTCCCATTTGATTGTGTCTTCTTTAATTTCATTCACCAATGTTTGTAGCATTCAGTGTACAAGTCTTTTTACTTTCGTAGTTTATTCCTAAGTATCTTATTTCTTAATTTAATTTTATGTATTTATTTTTTGAGATGGAATTTCACTCTGTTGTCAGGCTGGAATATAGTGGCATGATAGTTCAATTCAACATCTGCCTCCCTGGTTCAAGCAATTCTGCCTCTATCTCCCGAGTAGCTGGGACTACAGGTGCCCGCCACCACACACGGCTAATTTGTTTATATTTTTAGTAGCAATGGGGTTTCACCATGTTGGCCAGAATGGTCTGTCTCTTGACTTTGTGATCTGCCTGCCTTGGCCTGCCAAAGTGCTGGAATTGCAGGCTTGAGCCACTCCACCAGGCCAAATATCTCATTTTTTGACACTGTAATATATGGAATTGTCTTCCTAATTTTCTTTTCAGATAATTTGCTTTTACTCTATACAAACAAAACTTTTTTTTGTTCATTGTGTGTCTTGCAACTTCACTGAATTTTAAAGTCAATATTAAGAAATTCAGAGTGGGGTCTTCAGGGTTTCTTTGTGTAAGAACATGTTATCTGCAAACAGATAATTTTGCTTCTTCCTTTCTGCTTTGTATGCCTTTTTTTCCTCTTACCAAATTGCTCTAGCTAGGACTTCTACTATTATTGTCTTAATCCATTTCATATTGCTATAACAGAATATCACAGATTGGGTAATTTACAAAGAAGAGAAGTTTATTTGGCTCACAGTTCCAAAGGCTGGGAAGATACAAGGACCTTCATTACACATTATCCCATAGCAGAAGGTATAAAGGTAAGAGAGGGTGAAAGGGAGAGCAAGAATAAAAGGGGGTGGAATATATCCCTTTTATCAGGAATCCACTTCCAAATTAACTAACCATTAATCTATTCACAGGGCAGAAGCTTCATGACCCCGTCGTCTCTTAAAGGTCCCATTTTTTTGCACTGATGATAAAGTTTCCAACACATGAACTCTAGAGAAACATATTTAAACCATAGGAACTATGTTGAATAGAAGTGGCAAGAGTGAGCATCTTTGTCTTGTTACCGATCTTGGAGAAAAACTTTAGTTTTTCATCATCAATAATAAAGCTACCTATGGGCTTGTCATATATGACCTTTATTGTGTTCAGGTACATTCCTTCTTATACCTAATTTGTTGAGAGTTTGTATCATAAAGGGATGTTGAATTTTGTCATATGCATTTCTTTCATTTATTGAAATGATTATGTTTTTTTTTTTTTTTTTTTTTTTGAGACAAAGTCTCACTCCATCACCAGGCTCCAGGCTGGAGTGCAGTGGTGTGACCCCGGCTCACTGCAACCTCCGCCTCCCGGGTTCAAGCAATTCTCCTGCCTCAGCCTCCCGAGTAACTGGGACTACAGGTGCGGGCGCCACCATGCCCAGCTATTTTTTTTGTATTTTTAGTAGAGACAGGGTTTCACCGTGTTGGCCAGAATGATCTCGACCTCTTGACCTTGTGATCCGCCAACCTCAGCCTCCCAAAGTGCTGGGATTACAGGCGTGATCCACGGAGCCTGGCCGATTATGTGGTTTTAATCTTTCATTGTGTTAATGTGGTATGTCACATTTATAGATTTGCATATGATGACCCATTCTTGCATATCAGGGGTAAATCCTCCTTGGTCATGGTGTATAATTATTTTACTGTGCTGTTGATTTTGTTTTGCTAATATTTTGATGGCATTTTAAACAAAGTATTTCTTTAATTAAAAATACACACTTGTTATAAAAAATAAAATAATAACAGTGAAACCAAAGTCTTTCTCTTATCTTTGACAAGAAGAGTGCCTGAGGGTCAAAGATAAGAGGGATAAGAAAGCTGAATTAAAAAAAAAAAAAAAAAAAAAAAAAAACAGACAAGGGTAGTGGTTCTTACTCAAGTAGTAATTACCTCATTGAACTCAGTGTGTCCCTTCATTTTTCCAGGCCTTAGACCCCACATCTATTGAATGTGGGTATTATTTCATTCTCCCCTTAAAAAGCTAGGTACCCTTGTAGTTATTACTCAGTCAAAAGTAATATGTGTGAGAGATAAAGACAAAACAAAACAAACAAAAACAAAGGGCTATATATCACCCATATCAAGTCTTCCTTCCCACCCACAGCCTTATCCCCTCTCCTTTCTGGCAACTACTGCTATCAGTTTCTTGGATATATTTCCAAGACTTTTGTAGTCATATCCAGGCATATGTACATATTTTCATTTGTGTTTTAATCAAATGGAAGAATACTGAAGACTGTATTTAAGAAGAGGAAGCAAAGGATAGTAGTTAATATAGTGCAGTCTTGGAAGCCAGACACCCTGGATTTATATCTCCTAGTACTTTCGCTGTTTGAATTTGGCCCTGTTACTGAAACTTTTATCTCAAATTCTTCACATGTAATATGGGGATGATAATACAGCCTGCCTCATAAATATTGATATAAAGAATAAGGGAATTAATAAATAATTTACTAGCACATTCACTCAGTAAATGATGATCAAATATGAGTTAATCTACATTAATCCACACCTTCTTTATTTCTTTTTATGTAAGGTATATCTATCTCCATTCTTTGTAATGGTTTTATATTATTACCGTGACATATAATTTATATAACAAGTCTCCTACTGAAAACACTGAAGTTTTTAGTCTTTTGTTATTAGAAGCATTACTGTAAGGAAAATCCTTTCCCAAACTGCATTTGCCCACATTTATAAATATATTGATAGAATAATTTTTGACAAGTAGAATTTCTGTGTTAAAAGGACTATGTACTTAAATATTGATTAATATTGCCAAATTTACCTCTAATAATTTATAGCATTTTATTCTTCCATTAGCATTATATGAGAGTGCCAGTTTACCCACATTCACACCAACTTTACATGCCATCAATTTTGTTTGACATGTTTACCATTTCAATGTGTAAAAAATACTATCTCATTACTATATTAATTTATATATTTTAAACTAAAATTAAAGCTATAATTTTTTCCTGCAGGTACAAGTTATTTATATTTCTTTTTATATTAACTACGTATCTGTTATTTGACAATTTTGTGTTTTTTTTAATTGCATTTAAGGTTTTGGGGTACATGTGAAGAACATGTAAGATTGTTGCATAGGCACACACATTAATGATCATTTTAAAACTGTTTTAGACTAATGCTATTGCTTGGAAGCCTACATAATTTTGACTCAAAGTTAATAAAAAATAAAAAAATAAAATAATAAAAAAACCTTATCCTGCACTATTTTACAGAGAAGAATACCAATTCTCAAAGGATATAAATAACTCACATAGGTTAGAGCTAACTAGTGACAGAGCTTGCATTTTAAACCTTCCTGGCTTTTGCTCTCTTTTGTTTTCTTTTTATGGCAGCAGCTACACTGCTTTTTAGACAATATCATGTTCTAGCTTTGTTTTGCTAATATGTAGATATAACTGTAATCATCTATCTACAACACTTTATTTCACTGTATAGCAGCCATATGTTTTAGATGTGGAATGGTCTATTAACTTGGCTTTCCTGTAAAAGCATAGAGTACTAATGAGTAAGTAATCTTACCAGCAGTTTCTATCTACTAAAGTCACCACAAACTATTTCCCAAGGAATGTTTTTACACATAGCATACAGGTTTTTATAATAGTGTCTTCCACATCTATGGCTAACTCCACAAAGTTTACTTTGTTTTAGTGTTTCTTCATTTATCATGTCTTCTTGAGAGATTAGTATGTTAACATTGTATTGTATTATTTATTGTTCCAAAAAGAACATACTAGGGAATAATAGGTTGAATATATTTGTTTTTATTAAAATAAAACATATCAGAATGTTAATTTCAGGCCAACATGGATTTGTATAAGTCAGATGTGAATCTGGCATGGGGAGCACTGGGGAAAGGGGGAAGTTTGTATATGGGGGTGGGGTGCAATAGGGTGAGTACAAGACAGGATTTCCTTCATTCTTTATTGAAACTAAGCACTTTGCATTCTCATCTGTGAATGAAATGAATACTGCCATTATTTGAGTGTTACTATTTCAGGCACTGTGCGAAGCTTTCCACATGCATTATCTTACTTCTCAAAACACTTTCTGAGATAAGTATTATCTTAATTTTGTATATAAAAAAAGAATGATGTTCAGGAAGCCTAAATAAGGTAAAATAGTTAATATTTAATAGTTGGTAGAGCCAAGATTCAAACCCAGGACTTCTGACGGTGAATTTCACATACATTTCACTCTATTCTGTTGCCTCTGTGTATAAAGCATATGATCTGAACTAAGGTGATACAAAGAGACAGAATAAGATACACTGATGCATATGTGAACAGAGGTGGCAAAAATGGAATTATTAGTCTCCAACTTTATTAAGTCATTGCCAGAAATCTTGATAAGGTATTCATACATCAGATGAACAATGCCCAAGATCGCTGTTTCCCAAAATTATTCCAGAGAACATTGTTTAGGCATATAGCTGATATTTTTGAAGGGTTCTGTGCTCTAATAATTTATTTTTAGGCAAATCCACTTATTTAATACAAGTATAATTTTGGGATGGCTATTTGACAAATTTAGCATTAACTGCCAACTCTACAGACATGTTTAACAACAACAAAAAAGGCATTTACTCTTGGTACTTTTAGTACAGACCAAGTGTCCTGTTACATCACAAGTGCTAGTGATGCAATAATAGATCCAAGGGCATAATATTAAAGATGTTTTTTTTTTCCAACTGTGAATTAGTTGAAAAATAACATAATACAAACATTTATTAACGGCTATGAAGACGACTAGTGATCTGCAGAATGCCTAGAGACCTACCTACATAGAAGGCCAAAACTAGTAAAACAGTATTAAAATCATAATTTTTAAAAGTGTTAATTTCAGCAAAATTAAACAGGTTTATCTTCTGCAGAAATTCTCCAAGTAGTAATTGTGCTAACGTGCATGTTAACACAGCAATACATATGATATAATGTTTCCTGTTTCCCAATGTAATCTAAGTTAGTAATTCCCTTCTTAAGAGTCTTGTGTGCCATAGATCATACTGTGGGAAACACTGACTAATTGGAATCCCAAGTCCCTTCTGACACTGAGCACTTACAATTCCATGATTCTGTTATAGACAATGAAGATATAGGAGAATATATATATATATATATATATATATATATATATATATATTCTTGGATTAATCTGTGATTGGTCCACTGTGTAAGTGCTTAATTAAGCTCAGTGTGATATTTTCTGTAAAATGTCTTGGCAAGATTGTTGGTACATCCAAGGCATTCAACAGAAGGTTGAACTGGACCTAGCTGCACATTTGACCTAACTAAGGTATTTGTTTTAAGTGCAGAATTCTGAGACAAATTCTCAGGGTTCCTGATTCTATAATTTGAAGTAAAGTTCTAGAAACAATTTTTAATGATCATTCCAGGGGTTCTGGACCATATTTGCTCCATATGTCAGTATTTGGAACAAGTCTAAGATATAAAGTCAAGAAAGCCTGTGAAGACGCTAGAGAGTTCTTCTCAATCCTATCCATGCACCAGTTCGTGGAGTTCTACCCAAGGCCTGGGAAACTTGACCCAGTAGATCCAATGGTGCTGGGAGTGGGGCCTGTGAATGTCTCCTTAGGAAAAAAAAAAAAAAAAAAAAAAAAAAAAAAACTCTAATTTGATGTTGCTGGGTCATTAGGACTACTGGCTTACATGACTTCCAATTCCTTCATTCCAACCATATATTTTTCTACATTCTGAGTATGACATGATTTCCCCAAATGTACTTAGTGTGATGGTTAATACTGAGCATCAACTTGATTGGATTGAAGGATACAAAGTATTGATCATGGGTGTGTCTGTGAGGTTGTTGAAAGATTAACATTTGAGTCAGTGGACTAGGAAAGGCAGACCCACCCTTAATCTGGGTGGGCACCATATAATCAGCTGCCAGTGTGACTAGAATATAAGTGGGCAGAAAAATGTGAAAAAGAGAGACTGGACTAGCCTTGCAGCCTACATCTTTCTCCTGTGTGTGATGCTTCCTGCCCTCGAACATCAGAATCCAACTTCTTCAGTTTTGGGACTTGTACTGGCTCTCCTTCCTCCTCAGCCTGCAGATGGCCTATTGTGGGACCTTGTAATCGTGTGAGTTAATACTTCATGAACTCATATACATATATATATATATATATATATATATATATATATATATATATATATATTCTATTAGTTTTGTCCCTCTAGAGAACCCTGACTAATGGGACTTATTATGTGAAGAGAAACATGATGTGAGGCTGTTTCTTTATAGTCCCAACTGTAACCTGTGCTGAGGAGGCTAGAATTGAGACCCTGTGCTCAGATATGGTTATTACTCTAAAAAGAAGCAGAGACGATCTGAAAAACATCTGAGGGAAGGGATGAAAATGATAAAGGTAGTTAAACACATGACATATGAGGAATCATTGAAGGACCTGGGGTGCTTAGCTTGGAGAAAAGAAGAATTGTGTGCAGATAGAAATGTTATCTTTAAATATTCAAAAGGTTGTCCTATTGAGGACCTACTAATTTGGCTGTTTAGGATGCTATAAAAAAGAAGACACCTCTAATGGTTAGAGGGGAAAGCATTATGCTTGGGCACTTGTTAGGCCAGGGATGGTTCTGGGTATTTTAAGCATGTAATTTTATCTAACAGTCATATAAAATATGCAAAACAAGTACAGCTGACCCATTTTAGTAATTAGGAAATAGGCATAGAAATGGTAATTTATTCCATGATTCTATGAATATATAGATAATATGGCAGCCATTAAAGTTGTTCACAAATATTCCATTTTCTCTTCTTCCAGAAACATGGTAGCATTGTACTTCCCAACCTTCATTGAATCTAAGGGAAGGCATGTGGAATTTTGTAAAGTGATTATGTGATTCACCATATTCCCTTCCCTCTGCAGTGGTGATAATAAAAACATATGACAAGATGAAGCCAAGGTTCCCTGCCAATATGGATTGGACATACAGCAAAAGTGAGAAACAAACTTTTTACTCTTGTCGTGAAAATCCAAGAGAAGCCTGCTAACTATATATATTCGTAGTTTATATTCTCGGTCCAGGTCATAAGTTGTATTAATTTCTATTTGTCATTGGGAATTTGGAAATTTGGAGTTATTTGTTACTACAGGATAACTCAGCCCTCCTGGCTGATATTGGGAGAAGAGTGAGAGTTAAACGTAGCTTATTCTTCTTCCCAAATCTGTGCTCTTTCCATTGTAACTACAAGACCTCACAGAT
This sequence comes from Saimiri boliviensis, assembly GCF_048565385.1. Classification (NCBI taxonomy): domain Eukaryota; kingdom Metazoa; phylum Chordata; class Mammalia; order Primates; family Cebidae; genus Saimiri; species Saimiri boliviensis. The sequence goes on from NC_133470.1 coordinate 94,102,296, forward strand.
AACCAGGCATAAGCTCTATAGCAATGAAAGAGAGTATTACAGTTCATTCATGCAAATATTTGATAAAAAAACTTGTTGGAGCTATTGTTATTGGGATTGATAAATCTAATGGCTGAGTTGTAACTACCTAATGAGTTTACTTTGCCCACTGCTTAGACAGAGTTGATTTATCAAGACAAGAGAATTACAATAGAGAAAGTTCAATTCACATAGAACAGGTTGTATGGAAGACTGGAGTTTTATTATTGCTTAAATCAGTCTCCCTAAGAATTCAGGGATTGGGAGTTTTTAAGAATATTTTGGTGGGTATGGAAGCCAGTGAGTTTGGAGTGCTGATTGGTTGAGTGGGAGTTGAAATCATAGGGTGTCGAAGCTGTCGTCATACACTGACTAGATAAGCCAGTTTATCCACATGGGTGGTGCCAGCTGATTCATCAAGTGCATGCAGCATATCTAAAGCATAAAGCACTGATCTCGTTACAGTACATAGCTAGTCAGACATGTGCAGAGCAGGAGAGTGCCCCCTCCCTGCCACCAAGAACGTCAGGTAACGATCAGGGGATGGCCAGGCAGTTGTTAAACTGTCTCCCTAAAATAACATTTGGTCACAGCCAGTAACAGGGAAAGGCAGTTCCCCAACAGATAGAAAACACCTGAAACTGATAATCAGCAACTTCCCAATAAGATCTCAGGAGCTGGGCAAGTGGGCTCAAGCATGTGCAATAAGAGGCAAAAAGGCAGAGTTTAACTGGTATATGATCCTCTAGGGACACTGGACTGGTAAGAGAAGAAAACCTCTAGTGAGCATGTGTACAACTCCAGAAAACACACTGTGCATGCAGCCCTTTTCAAGTGCTGGCAGGCCACTGAGCATGCAGATAGCCCACCCCAAGAAAAGAATCAGGGGAGAAGGGATACAAGACCCTGGAAGTATGCCAACATATAAAACCCGAAGTCAGCCACACATGGTGGCTCATGCCTGTATTCCCAGCACTTCGGGATGCCGAGGTGGATGGATGGCCTGAGGTCAGGAGTTCTACGCAAGACCTGGCCAACATGGTGAAACCCCATCTCTACTAAAAATACAAAAATTAGCCAAGCATGGTGTCAGAGGCCTGTGATCCCAGTTGCTTGGGAGGCTGAGGCAGGAGAATTGCTTGAACACAGGAGGCAGAGGCTGCAGTGAGCCAAGATCATGCCATTGCACTCCAGCCTGGGTGACAAGAGTGAGACTTTATCTCAAAATACAAACAAAAAACCCAAGTCAAAGGTTAAATGTGGCACTTGATCTCTCAAGTCATCTGCCTCGCCCTCTTCCAAGTATATTTTACTTCCTTTCATTCCTGATCTAAAACTTTTCAATAGACTTTTACTCCTACTCTTAAATTTACTTCAGTCTCTCCTACTTTATAACCCTCAGTTGCATTCTTTCTTCTGAGGAGGCAAGAATAGAAGTTGCTGCAGACATGTACAAATTCACCATCAGTAACATACTTTGGTGCACGTTTTAGAGCAGGAGTGAAAACTTATTAAAAAGCTGTAAAGCAGAAATGAAAGGACATAGAGTACACTTGGAAGAGGCCAAACAGGTGACTTAAGAGATCAAGTGCACAGCTTGACCTTTGACTTGGGGTTTTATTCATTGGCATTCTTCTGGTGTCTCAATTTTCTCTCCCCTAATTCTTCCCTTGAGATGGGTTATCTATATGCACAGTGGCCTGCTAGCACTTGGGAGTGGCTCCATGCACAGTATGTTTAATAGAGTTGTACACATGCTCACTTGAGACATTATTTCCTTAATGTTCCTAGAAAGTCATATACCAGTTAAACCCTGCCATTTAACCTCTTAATGAGCATGCTTGAGCCAACTCACCCAACTCCTGAGATCTTATTAGGAAGCTGCTGATCAACAGCTTCAGGTTTTTATTCTATCTATTGGGAGCTGCCTTTCCCTGGCACTGACTGAGACTAACAACTGCCTAATCATCACTTGATGATGCCCTGACATTCCTGTTTCGGTGGGCGGGGGACTTTCCTGCCCTGCTCATGCATGACTAGCTACCTACTGTAACAATACTAGGGTTTACAGTATTGGTGTTATTCCCAGAAACAATTTGGCAAGGGTCAGAATATTGTAGCTTCCAGTTGTGTGACTCCTAAAGCATGGTTTCTAATCTTGTGGCTAATTTATTAGTCCTACAAAGGCATGCTAGTTCCCAGGCAAGAGGGGGACTTGTTTTGGAAAAGGAATAGTATGATCTTTGTTTCAAAGATAAACTATAAACTAAGTTCCTCCCAAAGTTAGTTTGGCTTACACCCAGGAATGAACAAAGATAGCTTGGAGGTTAGAAGCAATATAGAGTTGGTTAGGTCATATCTCTTTCACTGTAATAATTTTCCCAATTGTAATTTTGCAATGGCAGTTTCAGAATGGTCTCTTCCAACTCTAATATTCTATGATATCCTGATTCTGTGACAGGTTGTAGACCTAAGTGCAAAATCTGTGTGTGTGTGTGTGTGTGTGTGTGTGTGTGTGTGTGTCTGTGTGTGTGTCTGTGTGTGTTAAGAACAAATAGTGCCTCTTCAAAGGGTTTCAGTTTCTATTTCTTTGTTCTATTCTAAAATTAATCTTACCCATTTATCTATCAGCCCTCCCTATCTCTGCTGTGACCAAATATGCTCAAGCATTTCCCATCACCTAGGTACCTGTTCTTCCCACCAAAAGCCCGCCCTTACCTCCTTTGATGATGTCAACAATAGCCAATCAGAATTAGCCTAAATTATGTGGTCCAATGCCAGCCCACAGGGAGGGCAGAAGAACAAAGTCTGCATTAAGAAAAAAAACTCCTACTCTCTTCTAAGCGCTCTCCCTTGCCTCTGCCTTGCATGCAGGAGATGTCCTTCTATAGAAGTAAATTGCCTTGCTGAGAAAACTTTTGCTTAAGTGTTAGTTCCACTTTGTGGCACCGAGAATTTTACTTCTAATGTGTGTGTGTGATCATCCTTTTTTAGGCCTAAGGCATATCCACTTTTTGTGGACCTTTCCCTGCCCCTTCTCAACTTGTCTTTTTAGGAAAATAGAAGTTCTGCCTTTTTTTTTTTTTTTTTTCTTTTTACAGCAGTGAAATTTGGCACCAGGTCACAAGGACCTTTTATTCCTAATGAATTCCCTGAGGTGGGGGCAAGGGGGAAGTGTTTGCATTTTAGCTCATTGTTTTCTGGAGCATAATACATTCTTAGATTTACTTATAATTTTGAGAGTTTGCTTCTCCCTGCTGGTTCTCAAAGTTTGGTGCTATCCCAAAATATGTTTATCCATTTCATGTCATAATGGGAACATGGGGATGATTTCTGTTTTGAGACCTCTCCATCACTATAATCATTTTAATGTCATCATTTAAGGAGATATGCTCTTAGGAGTGATCTCATTAGAGCCAAAATGTGATGGCAAAGAAGAAACATACGTATCACATTCTTATCCTCTCATACTTTAAATACTCTTACTTCTTTTATTGGCTTTTACTTATGTAACTCATCCAATTGCAGAGATATTTTTTTAAGAAAATGAAAGGACTGTACTTAAATAAGCTTTACAAAAAACAGAAGCCACAAAATTGTAACATATATTATTGGTAGCATCCTTATAGATGGCTTTCGGTGCATAGGATGGGGAATGTCTGCAAACAAAGAATTATCCCTATGTCTTTGGAACAAAATCTGAAAATACCACTCTAAAACGGAACAAATTCCTCTTGGGCAATATGAGACAACTTCAAAATAAACTATCATGGCCAGGCGTGGTGGCCCCTGCCCGTAATCCCGTCACTTTTGGAGGCCAAGATTATGAGTGGATCACAATGTCAAGAAATTTAGACCATCCTGGCCAACATGGTGAAACCCAATCTCTACTGAAGATACAAAAAATAGCTGGGCATGGTAGTGCACACCTGTAGTCCCAGCTACTCAGGAAGCTGAGGCAGTAGAATCACTTGAGCCAGAGAGGCAGAGGTTGCAGTGAGCTGAGATCGTGACACTACATTCCAGCCTGGTGACAGAGTGAGACTCCGCCAAAAACAAAACAAAACGAAAAAACCTACCAGGATGAATGTTATGAAAATCTGGCATTATTGAGGAAAGGCTACATCCTACATCTCTGCCATGAAGATCAGAGTATTTCTTAATCAAATACTTAAATCAGAGTGCCTTTCAATCTAATTAATGTCATCGGAGTATGTGTGAGCTTAGAAATGTAGATATACAGTTAGCCAAAATATGTTTCGTGCTCTTACTGCTAAGGTACTCTGAGAAAAACAAGTTCCATGGTCAAGTTGCTAAAACATATCTCCCACTCAAAGCTTCAACAGGCACATTAGCATATGAAAGGTAATAAAAAGATACATAGAAAAGACACCTCTTTAGCTTTGTTTAACCCAGCTTTTGCTAAATGTATTTTCTAATGAACCATTTAAAAACAAATAATGCTCATTGAAACAGACAAAGAAACATATTTTGGCAAATATTCAGTTAAGAAAAACAAGCCATAAATAAATTGTATTTTGTAAGTGTACAAAGAGTAATAGGCTTGGCATGAAAATTCTGCTTTACACTTGTATTACATTTAAGAACTTACTGATCTTTTTTTGTGAGCCTCAGTATCCTCTTCTATAAAATGGACATAAAAATGTTGAGTGATATAAGTTATTCAGACCTGGGAAGGCAGTAGCACAGAGTGGTTAAGCACAAAGATTCTGGAGTCATACCTACGGGGTGTGAAATCTGGCTTCACCTCTGTTTACTTATGCAATGTTAGGCAAGTTACTGAAGCTTACTTTCCTTTTGTTTTTTCACTTTCAATATGGAAAAGTAATACTACCTATTGTCAATCAAGGAAAATGACCAAGGCAAGTCTCAATCATTTTAGGAGGTTTATTTGTCAATGTTAAGGACATACACCCAGGAGACAGATCTATGCCTTTCTCCAAAGATGATTTTGAGGGCTTCAATATTTAAAGGAGAAAGGCTGAGATATTGAGATATACACAATTTTCATGTGAGAGGGTAGAAGAGGAAAATAATCACACACGCCATTGTCTGGCTCAGAGAATCCACAATTGTACATAACATAATGTAGACAACAGGGCAGAGTAAACAATCAGTTATGTATTTGTCTCAGGTAGTCAGAGGGATAACTTTGTGTTCTGTTCTGTTTCTCGACAGCTGTGGAATAAGCTATCAATTTACATTGCCATGGTAAACTTGAGCTTCAGGGTAAAGACATTGGGGCTGACAAAAAATTTCCTTGTGGGGAAAAAATATGAGAGAGGTAGGTAGTTTTTCATCTTTGTAGCCATCTTATTTAGGAACGAAAATGGGAGGCAGGTTTGCATGACCCAGATTCCAGCTTGAATTTTCCCTTTGGCTTAGTGAGTTTGGGGTCCCAAGATTTATTTGTTTTTCATACTACCAAAGAGGTTTTCTCTGAATATTAAATAGTATTAAAGTACTTTGAGTGAGCATTTCACTCAAAATAAGCTGAGAACTAAGCTCTGATTTTTTTTTTTTTTTTTTTTTTTTTTAATCTTGTCTAAATTCCTATCTAAGAGGTAAGAGGTCTGGGGAATCGTACCCTACAAACCATTAATTATCATCAGATGGGTTTTAGTTAATCTTTATATAACATAGCTTGCTTTCCAATCTGACTCTGGTATAACATTACGTGACAAAGAAGAAAATCAAAATACTTTACCCAAAACATGTTTCTTTGCCATGTTTTGAAATGGCCCTGCAAGACCATCCTTTGTGGGGGAAAATTTGCATCTGTAAAGAATCTCTATTAACATAGCTAGACCTTTTTCTTCCAGGGCCTCCAAATCCTAAAGAGATTAACTGACAGTCTAGCACCTTTTTGTCTTCTATTGTCTCTTAGGGCAGCCACTGAGACTTGAAAAGAACCCTGGTCTCTGCAATCTTTTATCTTTTTTTTTTTTTTTTTTTTTTTTGTTTGTTTGTTTTTTTTGAGGCGTAGTTTCGCTCTTGTTACCCAGGCTGGAGTGCAATGGCGCGATCTCGGCTCACCGCAACCTCCGCCTCCTGGGTTCAGGCAATTCTCCTGCCTCAGCCTCCTGAGTAGCTGGGATTACAGGCATGTGCTACCATGCCCAGCTAATTTTTTTTTGTATTTTTAGTAGAGACGGGGTTTCACCATGTTGACCAGGACGGTCTCGATCTCCTGACCTTGTGATCCACCCACCTCGGCTGGGATTACAGGCTTGAGCCACCGCGCCCGGCCAATCTTTTATCTTAACCTGAACATTTCCTTTCCATTCATCCCAGACAAAATCAACCAATTATAAACCAGAAAATGTTTAAATTTACATATTGCCTGGAACCCCCTACCCACCACTAAGTTCAAATTGCCCCACCTTTCTGGACCAAACCAATGTATTTTTCAAACGTACTTGATTGATGTCTCAGAATCAGTTTAGGGTAAAGATGCTTTAGGGCATGATGTCTCGTGCCTCCATAAAATGTATAAAACCAAGCTGGACCCAAATTCCCTTGAGCACATATTCTTGGGACCTCCTGCGGGCTGTGTCACAGGCCAATGTCACTCATATTTGGCTCAGGAGAAATCTTTTCAAATATTTCACAGAATTTGACTCTTTTAATAGAAAACCTGTTGTTTTGGCTTTACCAAATACCTGGGTCATTGGAACTGCTCATGTATGGTAGTTAAACCTCAATCAGAGAGAAACATGTTGATAAAAGGGAAGGAGTCTGTAGGAAATCTACGGGAAAATGTAGAAAGAAAACCCAAGGGAAGAATAGTTCATACTTATTCAGCAGCCTGGTATATGGCTGCTTTGATCACTGCCCACAAAGATTTTCTTGCCCTTTACAGGTTAGCTTGTAGTGCATCATTCTGTCACAGTTGAAGGATACTATTAAAATTCTCTGTGTTTCACCTTCTGGCCACCTTCATACTCATCAAACACTCCTCTATAAAACACTCCAAGAATCATTCTTATAAGGTAGAGACACAAGTTAAGATAATTTCCTCTACAATATTTCTGCATCAGTACTAGCTCCTAAGGTGCATTTAAATATTATTTGTAGTTGCCTATTTCTCACAGAGATTGACTGTGAGGAAGCTCATAGTGAAAGTACATTGATAGAGCAGCTTAAATATCAAGAAGAGCTCAAAAACCAAAGAGAGATGGGGAAGATAATTGTACCAGGAAAAGGGAAAGATATAATTATTGTAATTAAGCACTAATTTTAACTCTGAAGACATTAAGATCTGAATTCCACTTACTTTTCAAACTCAGTCACTGTTCTACGTTTTATTTATTTTTTATTTTTTATTTTTAAGGGTTGAAGGAGGCATTTACTTTGAATTTACACAAGTAATGCTATTCTTTTTTTTAGGTTTTTCATTATCTAATATTTTCTATTTTTTAAATATATATATATATATATATATATATATATATATATATATTATTGCATTTTAGGTTCTGGGGTACATGTAAAGAACATGCAGTATTGTTGCATAGGTACATACACGGCAATGTGGTTTGCTGCCTTCCTCCTCATCACGTATATCTGGCATTTCTTCCCATGTTATCCCTCCCCTCCTCCCCACCCCCACTGTCCCTCCTCTAGTTCCCCCCAAACAGACCCCAGTGTGTGATGCTCCCCTCCCTGTGTCCATGTGTCCTCATTTTTCAACACCCGCCTATGAGTGAGAACATGTGATGTTTGATTTTCCATTCTTTTGTCAGTTTGCTGAGAATGACTGTTCTGTGTTTTAATCCTGTAGACAATTTTATACATTTATACAAGTTAGAATTATATTGGCAATTTATTCAAATCTTTTTTATCAGCAATTTCAGTTCCCTTAAGCTCAATATTTAAATGTTTAACATGTCAATCCCTGCTAATGATTTTTTTAAAGGAACTATTATGTGTTTTATGTTCAGTACACACACACACAGACACACACACACACACACACACACACACACACACACACACAGAGAGTTTCTGCTTTGGTATATATCCTAGATCAATGTGTGTGGGTACTATTATTCTTGGATCTTCTCAACTTTCCTCACCCCCCTATCATATCACATCTTTCCCTTTCATCACATTGAAACATCTGAACCAGCTCTCATACGGAAAATAACAACATACATTTTGCCAAGCCTTACTGTCTTCATCCTGCTTGACTTCAAAGCAGCATTTGACATAGCTGACCCCTTGGTTCTCTCCTTTCTTGGCTTCTGCTTGCATGTGTACTTATTTTTCTTTCTACCTCATTAAAAGCATCTTACTCACTCTCCTTCATCTTTCCCAGGCCTCTAAATATGGGAGTTTCTCAGCATTCTCTTTCTAGAATTGTGATTCCTTATCTCTCTAAGAGTAAAACACAAAGGGCTCCAAGAATCTATGTGATCTGCACCCCACTCCCTTTCTGACAAAGTAGATAACATTTCTAGGTACATCAGTACTCTCCTGTACATGAGTACTCTGAAATATTTGTCTCCACTTACTATCTCCATTTTATTTCTTCTCCTTTTCTCTTAAACCTACCATGATCATGTTTTCATCTAAACCATACCACACCACTGAACAGCTGTTGTCAAGGTCACAAGTTACTACCTAGTTGCCAATATAAAGCTTGATGCCCAGTCCTCCTCTTACCTGACCTGTCTGCAGCATTTGAAAAGTTGATCACTCTCTTCTTTGTAAAATACCAATTGATGTGGTTCTAGGACACCACTGATTCTCATTTCTTCTCTTACCTTACTGGTCTCTCTTATTGTATCTCCTTTACTTATGCCTTCCCCATCTTCCTGACCATTAAACATTGAAATGCCCCAAGATCAGTCCTGGACCTATTTCCTTCTCTAATTATACTCATTTCCTGGGTGATCTTATTCAGTTACCTGGCTATAAATATCATCTATATGCTGAAGACTTCCAGATTTTTATCTCCTTCCTGGATTTCTTACCAGAAATACAAATTCATATATCTAACTGTCAACTGTACCTATGCACTAATAGGCATTTCAAATATAGTATGTCCATATCAAATGACTAATAGTCTATTCAAAAATTTGCTCCATCTACATTCTTCTCCATTTTAGTAAATGGGTATTCCTTCATTTTTTTTCAGTTGCTCGAGCCAAATGCTTTGGAATCAGCTTTGTCTCTCTTTTTATTACATACCACATACCAATACTTCAGTAATTCCTGCCAGTTTCTGCCTCCAAGAAATAAAAATCATATCAAAATAACAGAAAAAAAAATTCAGAATCTAATCTGTCCACTTATCCCCATACCATCTCCATTGCTTCCACCTTGGTGCAATGATTACCTCTTGCTTGGATGACTTCAAGAGCCTTCTAAGTAGTCCACTGGCTTCTACTCTTGACTTTTTGTAAACTACTCTGTATATAGCAAAGTGATTCTGTTAAAAAGTAAGTAAGACTATGTCACTCCTCTGTTCCAAACCACCCAAGGGAGTCCACCCTATTCAGAGAAAGAAAACAAAGTCTTTATAACCAGCTTTTAAATATTTACCTTACCCAGTCATTTGTTTCTCACACCTCATCTTCTATACCTCCTCCTCTTGCTCCCTTTCCTCAAGTCACACTCACCTCCTTGTTATTCATTGAACATGAAGGTGTTAGGCATGGCACTGCCTTAGGATACTGTCACTTGCTATTTTCTCTACCTAGAATATTCTTCCCAGAGACATTCACATGCCCTACTCCTTTCTTTTAGGTCTTCAAATATCACCTTCTCAAAGAAAACTTCACTGATGACTTTATATTAAAAGCATCCAGTCACATTCTAACCCTATTATGCTGCTTTATATTCTTCATAGTATTTATCATCAACTTGTAGGAGATTGGTCAGAATGGTGGGAGAAATTGTAGAAAACACAAACCTTCTTGGAAGGCTGGAGGGTTTTTGCAAAAGCCTCAGAAGAAGGCTATGGCTGAAGGCAGCCTAATCTACTTAGCTTGAGCTAATAGCATAGAGCAGATAACAAGGGAATGTAGAAGAGTTTATCTAAATAGCATGTTTACCCATGTGGTACTAAGATTGACCTTTGAACATTTCTGACAGAACTGCTCTCTACAGGGGGAGCTGGCAATGTTAATTACTGTCTAATGGTGTTTATTTGAGACCTTTGTCATTTAATCTGTACTAAATAAATGTGAAGGTACCAGGCTTATGAAGGCTGCTGCTTGGCAGAGGCCCCTTGGCCACACTGACTGGCAAACATGTGCCAGTATACATTTTTCATCCATTGCTCGGTTGAGTCTGCTGGTCGAAGCCAACATCAACTGAAATATTACATGTTTATTTGTTTATTGTCCATCTCACCTAACTAGAATATAAGTTCATGGAGATAGGTTTGCCACTGATTTGCTCAATACCTCAATACCTAGAATTGCCACATGGAGATAGGATTGCCACTGTTTTGCTCAATACCTCAATACCTAGAATTGCCACATGGAGACAGCATTGCCACTGTTTTGCTCAATACCTCAATATGTTGAATTTTCCCTGGCATATAGTAGATGCTCAATAACTACTAGGTCAATGCATATCATGGGCTTTCTTTTCAGTTTATAGCTCTGTTCATAGATTCAAATACCTTCAATGGCACTTTGAAAACAATTCATTTTTCTCATTAAATCATGTTAGCATTTGTTGAGCTAGGTGCTGAAGCTGAAATAATAGAAAATAAGGTATTTCTTGGTCTCATGGAATTAGATCAGTTTCTCACTCTCTTCTTCCCAGTTTCCTACTCTTGGCACCACTGGCATTGAAATGCAGTCCTTCTGAGTAATACACCTTAACACAATGCTATTACACATTATGTGGCAAGCTAAGCTAAAAGAAGAGAGTACAATTTTATCTCCTTTTCCCCTATACCTTCAAATCCAATCATTTATCCTGTCTAATTAATTCTACCTTGTAGTATTTCTAAGATTTATCATTTCCATTTCACTTCTACTAGTAAATAGATTGCACTTTCTTCATTCTCACCACAACCTTGTTAGGCTCTCATAGTCTTTTACTTAAAAACTACTTCAATAAATTTTTTCTGCCTTCTTGCCTGCTCCCCTTCCCTCCAATCTATTTTCTACATTACAGACAGGGTGCTCTTTCTCAAATGCAAATATGATCAGTCTCTCCTCTGCTTACCACCCTTTAATGGTTCTCCATTGCTCACAGAACAAAATTCAAATATCTTAAAATGGTGTTTAAGACCTTAAATGATTAGGCACCTACTTACTTCTCTAGCACTATATTTCATTATTTTAAGTCCAGATTATATATGACCTTCTTCAAGCATCTTCCTAGATCTTCTTCTACTACATTTACACCACAAGCATAACCTGATCACACTGCATTAGAATTAATAGTGTGTCCAGGAGACCAGCAGTCTTTTTTACTGAAGTGTCAGCTCTAGATACTCACTATGCAGTTTGAAACATCTCCTTTGCTGAAACTGTGGTCGCTTTCTTCCCTGAACTCACTCTGTGTTTTCTCTCTTTTCTCTGACACATTTTATTCCAGATAGTGCTGCACTGCTCTCTCCACTACAGACTGAGAGCTCTTGGAGGGCAGGACGTGTGCCTCCTGCCATAGTCAGGTTTCCATCCTGTGCACCACTGGTCCTGGTGGTTTGCTCAGAGTAGTAAGTACTCGATCAGTACTTAAATGGGTAGATTGTGCTTACAAACATTTGTACTCATATTGCATTTCTGTCTTTTTCTTTTGATGGTATAGTTTCATCATTTACAAGATGCTGTTATGATACTTATGTCTATTAGCCTTTCTGCTAAAGAATTGCTTGGCACACCCTGTTTTTCTAAATTTTATAACAGTATCATAAAAAAGCATTTGGCAAATTTCTCACAGAAAGCCAAACACTTTTATTACGTGAGGGACTTGATTTGTTGTATTTATATCAAGTCAATTATTTATTTGCTCTTAAATTCATCATTCACTATCTTTTCTGTTTCTCTTTACCAAACTCATTTTTTATGACTAATTTAATCATTGACTGAACTCGCCCAGCAGTTGCCTATAGTTACTTAAGAGAAACAAAATAATATTGTTTATAAGCATTTAGGTCAAAAATGTTCAAGAGAAAAATCAACCAAACTCATAATTTGAATTAGTATTTTGAGGGTTGAGGATTTTTATAAATTAGTTTTTTATTGAAACTGCTTTGGTAAAAATCAGTATAAAAATAATTGGTTTTTAATTGTCTGATTTGAAGAGAGTGTTGGAATAACAGAAACAATCACCACCAAATGCAGCTTCTTCTAGTGGTATACTTAGTTCCATGATATGGATCAGTTCTAAATATCATTCCAGCTATTCTTAGTTAAAGTTTTGATGCTCTTTTGTTACTTATATTTGGCTCTGTAACTCAACAAGTGTCTTGGGTAAGTCCCACGAGTAATATAATTTGAGACTGAGCTAGATCAGAAATACTGGATATGGACGATCATTATAAAATGCACACTTTGACTTCTCAAATCATGTCAAGTGACAAGGCTCTTTTGGACACATTAAAGTAATCTACTATCTTCAATAATTAATTTTTTACTAATGAGGGACTGAAATTCCTTCAAATTAAGTCGCCTACTCTTATTGTAAGATTTGGCACATTTTTAGTTCTGTTTTTAAAAGAATATTTGAAAGAAAAATGTAGAAAATTAGATGCATAAAAATACATTGTGTAATCAATAACCATAATCATTACCAGTTGTCAAAATGCATCTTAAATATATAATGCACTAAATTATGCTGCAAAGACATGTTACAATTTTTTATAGAGATTTACCTGAATTTGTTTACCCATTGATCTCACTCCAGTACAGCATGAACCAAGGAAACAAAGAGGGAACAGAACATAATGGAAGAAAGAGTACATATCCAGAAGTGGATATAAGCTTATGAAACTCAGCTTAACCATTTACAGGCGGACTGAATTTGGGCAACTCACTCTGCCACTATGTGTTTCCATTTTCCCACCTGTAAAATGAGATGGTTAGACCTGAGCAAAGGTTTCTGACTCCCTGGTAGCCCATGCCAATTCCATATTCACAAAATTCAATTCAGTTTGGTTAAAATCCATTTTATCCAACAATCTTAAGGGACAGCTATAGCACCATATTATAATATAATACTGCCAGATGTAATATAATATAATATGAACATGATAAAAGGGTTTAAATTCAGATAAGAATTTGACTCAACTTACAAGTTATATGATCATAAAAAAAAAAAAAGCCCATTCAAGGGAGGTAGAGGAATATGGTGGAATAGAAAACTTCACTGACAGTTCCCCCAGCAAGGACATCAAATTAACAACTATCTACACAGAAGAAAAGATCTTCATAAGAACCAAAAATAAGGTGAGCACTCAGTACCTGATTTTAACTTCATATTACTGAAAGAGGCACCAAAAAGGTAGAATAAACAGTCTTGAATTGCTGATGTCACCCCTCCTCAATCCCTGGCAGTGAAATCTTGGTGCAGAGCATATCTCTGGGCACTGGGGGAGGGAGAACACAGAAATTGTAGGCATTGAACTCAGTACTGCTCTGTTAGAGCAAAAAAGAAAACCAGACCAAATTCCGCTGATGCCTGCCCAGAGAGGGAGCATTCAAACCAGGCTTAGCCAGAGGAGAATTGCCAATCCCAGTGTTTCCAACTCGAGTGCCTGCACACTTTGCCATTCAGGGTCAAAGTGCTCTTAGTCTCTACGTAAGTGTGAAAGGCAGTCTAGCCCATAAGTACTGCAACTCTTAGGTGAATTCAAGGGCGTAAATAGGCTGAGAGAGAGAGTGGATTAGAAGGATACATGACATACTGTGACATCAGCTAGGGCAGGCAAAAGAGTGTCGGCATCACCCTTCCCCTAACTCCAGGCTGCACAGCTCACAGCTCCAAAAGAGACCCTTTTCTTCCTCTTTAGGAGAGTAGAGAGAAGAGTGGGGAGGATGGTTTCTTGAATCTCTAATATCAGTTCAGCCACAGCAGGATATGGCACCAGAGACAAGAGGCCCCCATTCCAGGCCCTATCTTCCAGAAGATATTTATAGACACACCCTGGGCCAGAAGGGATCCTACTTAAAGTTAGGGATCCAGTCCTACTAGCATGGGCTTTGAATAACCAGCAGTAATACCCAGGTGCAACATCAAGGGTTTTGATGAGCTTGTGAGACTTGCTGGATTCAGGTACCAACACCATCACAGGGGTATAGAGCAGCAATTCAAGATCCTTTACTCTTGAATGACATTTCTAGACCTACCCTGTGACAGAGGGGAGCCCACTGCCCTGAAGGATGAGTCCCAGGACAGGCAGCACTCACCACAAGCTGACTTAAGAGACCTTGAGACTTAAGGGAAAATCAGTGGTAGTCTGGCAGTACTCCTTGTGGCCAGGGGTGGCTTCTCTGCCTTTGGAAAAGGGAGGAAAGAGTGGGAAGGACTGCTTCCTCTGGTTTGAGTGCCAGCTCACCCTCAATATAATAAATTACCAAGTATACTTCTAAGATTTTTGACTCTAGTACCTTACTCACTGATGGTACTAGGGACTCACCCAGAGTCTCGGGGATCTCACTGCCATGAAGGGAAGAACATAAGCCTGGCTGGTTTTGTCATCTGCTGATTGTAGAGCCTCAGGACGTTTAGTGAACATAGGCAGTAGCCAGAGAGTGGTTACAGCAGGCCTTGAGTGACACCCAGTGTTGTGCTGGCTTAAGGTGTGACCCAGCACAGTCATAGTTGTAGTGGTCACAGGGGTACGTGTGTCACTCTACCCCCAGCTTTAGGGGGCTCTGAACAGAGAGACAGACTCTGTATGTTTGGCAGAAAGTAAGGGAAGAGAACAAGAATATCTGCCTGGTAATCCAGAGAATTATCCCAGATCTTGTCAAAGACCATCACCAAGGCTACAATTTTGCAAGAACCACAGTATTACTAAGCTGGGGGTGCCCCTAAAGTATAAACAGCTTAGATCACAACACCTAAATTTTTTTCAAATATCTAGAAAGCCTTACAAAGAAGTATAGCTACAAATAAGCCCAGGTAGCAAAGAATTCAATAAATACCTAACCCTTCAATGCCTAGACACTAAAAAGCATCCACTAACATCAACACCATCCAGGAAAACATGACCTAACTAAAGCAACTAAATAAGTGACTAGGGACCAATCCTTGAGAAACAAAATAACTGTGTTGATCAAACACAAACAAATTCAATATAAAACAGAGAAGGAATTCCGAATCCTATCAGATGAATTCAACAAAAAGATTGAAATAATTTAAAAGAATCAAGCAGAAATTTTGGAGCTGAAAAATGCAGGTGACGTATTGTAGAATGCAACAGAGCTTTTTAAATAGCAAAATGATCAAGCATAAGAAAGAATTACTGAGCTTAAAGAGAGGCTATTTGAAAATGCACAGTGAGAGTAGACATAAGAAAAAAACAATGAAGCAAATCCACATGGTCTAGAAAATAGCCTCAAAAGTGGTCTAAGAGTTATTGGCTTTAAAGAGGACATAGAGAAAGAAATAGGTGTAGAAAGTTTCTTTAAAGGGAAAATAACAGAAAACTTCCCAAACTCAGAGAAAGATATCAATATGCAAGTACAAGAAGGCTATGGAAAATCAAGCAGATTTAACTCAAAGAACACTACCTCAGGGCATTTCATAATCAAACTCTCAAAAATCAAGGATAAAGGATCCTAAAAGCAGTAAGAGAAAAGAAACAATGTAAAATGAAGACTCCATACCTCTGTCAGTAGGCATTTCAGTGGAAACATTGCAGGCCAGGAGAGAGTGGCATGACATTTAAAGTACTGAAAGAAAATTAAAAAAAAACACACACACTTTCACCCTATAATAACATATCCAGCAAAAATATCAATTAAACATGAAAAAGAAATAACTTTTCCAGATGAACAAAACCTGAGGAATTTTATCAATATGAGATCCATCCTACAACAAATGCTAAAGAGAGAACTTCAGTCAGGAAAAAAAAAATGTTAATTATGAATAAGTAAAAATCTGAAGGTAAAAACTTACTGGTAATAGAAAGTATACATAAAAACAGATAATATTATAATGCTGTAAACTTGCTGTGTAAACTACTTTTATCATAAGTAGAAAGACTAAACATGATCCAACCAAAAATATCATTTACAACAACATTTCAAGACATAGTACACTAAGGTATAAATACAAGCAACAAAAAGTTGAAAGTCAGAGAGACAAAATTAAGACATAGACATTTTATTAGTTTTCTTTTTGCTTGTTTCTTCATTTATAAGAATAGTGTCAAGTTGTTATCAGGTTAAAATAATGGGTTATGAGATAGTATTTGCAAGCCTCATGGTAACCTCAAACCAAAAAAATATACAATGGATACATACAAAATAAAAATAAATAAATAAATAAATAAATAAATAAAAAGAAAATAAATTACATCACCGAAAAAACATCTTCACTAAATGAAGACAGGGATAAAAAATGAGATAAAAGACAAGACCAGAAAACAAATAACAAAATGCCAGGAGTAGGTCCTTACTTAGTAATAATATCGAATGTAAATGGACTAAATTCGCCAACCAAAAGATGTAGAGACTGGCTGAACAGATCCAAAAATAAGACTCACTGATCTATTGCCTACAATAAACACACTTTATCTATAAAGAAAAAGGTAGACAAAAAATAAAAGAATGAAGAAACATATTCTATGCCAAAGGAAACCAAAAAAGATCTGAAGTCACTATACTTACATTAAACAAAATAGATTTCAAGACAAAACCTATAGAAACAGAAAAATAAGGTTGCTATATAATGATAAAAGGGTCAATTCAGCAAGAGGCTGTAACAATTTTAAATATATATGCACCAATCACTGGAGCACAAAGATGTATAAAGAAAATATTATTTGAGCTAAAGAGAGAGATAGACCCCAATATGATGATAGCTGGAGATTTCAACACTTCATTTTCAGCATTGGACTTATCTTCCAGACAGAAAACCAATAAACATCAGACTTAATCTATATTATATACCAAATGGATTTAACAGATATTACAGAAAATTTCATCCAATAGCTGAATAATACACATTCTTTTCCTCAGCATATATATTATTCTCAAAGATAGACCATATATTGGGTCACAAAACGAGTCTCAAAATATTCAGAAAACAATATCAAGCATCTTCTGTGAAAACAATGTAATAAAACTAGAAATTAATAACAAGAGAAATTTTGAAAACTATAAAAATACATGGAAATTAAGAAATATGCTCCTGAATGACCAGAGGGTCAATAAAGAAATTAAGAAGGAAATTGAACAATTTCTTGAAACAAATGATAATGGAAAAACAACATATGAAAACCTATGGGATGCTGCAAAACCAGGACTAAGAGGAAAGTTTATAGGTATAAGTGCCTACATCTCAAAAGAAGAAAGAAAACATCATTAGATTGTAAAATAAACAATCTAATGATGCATCTTAAAGAACTAGGAAAGACAGTATCACATGACACTGGTTAGAATAAATAAATAAATAAATAATCAAGAAGAACTAGAAAAGAAAAAGAAAACCAAACTCAGTAGATGAAGCAAGATAATAAAGACAGAGCAGAAATAAACGAAAATGAAATAAAAAATATAAAATATAAATAAAACAAAATGTTGTTTTTTTTAAAAGCTGTACAAAATGGAAAAACCTTTAGCCAGATTAACTAGAAAAAAAAGGAGAAGATTCAAATGAATGAATTTAGAATTTTAAAAAAAGACACTACAATTGATACTGCAGAAATTCAAAGATCATTAGCACCTACCATGAAAAACTATATGTCAATAAATTGGAAAATCTCCAAAAAATGGTTAATTTCTTACCCATTCAACCAACCAGGATTGAACTATAAAGATATCCAAATCCTTAACAAACGAATAACAAGTAACGAGATCAAGGCTGAAATAAACAGTCTCTCATTAAAGGAAAGTCTGAGAATCAATGGCTTCACTGCTGCATTCTACCATTTAAGAAGAACTAATACCAATCCTATTCAAACTAATCTAAAAAAATAGAGTAGGGGAGTACTTCTAAACTCATTTTATAAGGCCAGTATTATCCTAATACCAAAACCAGACAAAGACACATAAAGAGAGAAAAAAAAAAAAGAGAAAACTAGAAGCCAGCCACTATGCCTGATGGATATTGATGCAAAAATCCTCAACAAAATACTAGCAAACCAAATTTAACAAACATTAGAAAGATCATTCATCATGATCAAGTAGGATTTATTCCTGGGATGCAAAAATGTTTCAACCTACACAAATCAATCAATGTGATGCATAATTTCAACTGAATGAAGGCTAAAAACTGTATGATCATTTCAATTGATGCTGAAAAGACATTTGATAAAATTCAACATCTTTTAATGTTTTAAAAATAACAAAACCCTGAGAAAACTAGGTGTAGAAGGAACATATTTCCACATAATAAAAGCTATGCTTGTCAGACACACAACCAGAATCATACTGAATGGGGTAAATGTAAAAGCCTTTTCTCTAAGATCTAGACTATGACAGGGATGTTCACTTTCACACTACTATTCAGTGTAACATTGGAAGTTCTAGCTAGAGCAACCAAAGAGAAAGATACAGAGTATCCAAATTTGAATGAAAGCAGTCAAATTATCCTTGTTTTCAGCTGATGGGATATTATATGTGAAAAAATCCTGAGGACTCCAAAAGAAAACTATTAAAACTGATATAAAAATTCAGTAGCTTCATGATAAAAAGTCAACATACAAAAATTGGTAGCATTTCTATATGCTAACAGTGAACAAAGTGAAAAATAAAGGAAGAAAAAAATCCATATGTAATAGCCACATATAAAATTAAATACCTAGGAATTAACTTGACCAAAGAAGGGAAAGATGTCTATAATGAAAACTATAAAATACTGGTGAATTGTAGAGGACACCAAAATAATGGAAAAATACCCCATGTTCATGGATTAGAAGAATCAGTATTTAAAAAATGTCCATACTGCCCAAAACAATATAGAGATTAAATGCAATCTCTATCAAAATAGCAATAATATCCTTCAGAAATAGAAAAAAAAAATGTTAACATTTACATGGAACCACAAAAGATGCAAAATACCCAAAGCTATTCCAAGCAAAAAGAAAAAAACAAAACAAAACAAAACAAAAAAAAACAAAAACAAACAAACAAACAAAAAAACTGTAGGTATCACATCACCTAACTTCAAACTCTTCTACAGAACTGTAGTAAACAAAACAGCATGACATTGTCATAAACGTAGACATATAGACCAATGGAAAAGAATAGAGAACACACAAGGAAGTCCACACACCTCCAGTGAACTCATTTTTGACAAAGGTGTCAAGAACATAGACTGGAGAAAAGCAGTTTCTTTAATAAATGGTGCTGGGAACACTGGATATCCACATGCAGAAGAATGAAACAAGACCATTTCTCTTGTCAGATACAAAAATCAAATTAAAATAGCTAAAGACTTAAATCTAAGACATCAAGCCATAAAGCTACTACAAGGAATTATTGGGAAAAATCTCCAGCACATTGGTCTGGGCAAAAATTTCTTGAGCAATACCCCACAAGTACAGGCAACCAAAGCAAAAATGGACAAATGGAATCACATCAAGTTAAAAAGCTTCTGCATGAAAGTTGCAATAAAAAAAGTGAAGAGACAACCCACAGAATGGAAGATAATATTTGCAAACCACACTTCTGACATGGAATTAATAACCAGAATGTATAAGGAGATCAAACAGCACTATAGAAAAAAATCTAACAATCTGATCAAAAGAAGGACAAAATATTTGAATAGATATTTCCCAGAAGAAGTCATACAAATGGCAGACAGGCATGTGAAAATGTACTCAACATTAGTGACCATCAGAGAAATGCAAATATGAACTACAATGAGATGTCATTTCACACCAAATGTCTTGGATATGACTTATATCCATAAAACAGGAAATAAATGGTAGCAAGTATGTGAAGAAAAGGGAACCCTTGTACACTGTTGGTGGTAGTGTGAATTAGTATAACCACTATGAAGAACAGTTTGTAGGTTTCTAAACCAGATGTTTTGAAAATCACAATGACCACGAGAGCAATTTCAACTTGAAGACTCAGAGGAAGACACGTATATTCTTTCTGTGATCATTTACTGAACTGCATTGTGCTAAGCAGGGGGAAAGTGATGGATAAGAAGAAACACTTGCCTTTCTTCACAAAACCAGTGAAGATATTTTTAAACGTTTTTATTCATAGATTCCCTTTAAAAAGCTGATGAGAAGAAAAGACTCCATCCTTAAAAATATGGGTACATAATTTTGCATTTAAGTTTAGATAGTTTAAGAGCCCTTTGAAAGTTGATTCTTACATCTCCCAGAAACATGAACTCCAGATTCAAAACTCCTAATTTAGTTGGGGGCTTTATTTAAAAAGGTAGCATTTGAATCAAGTCCTGAAAAACGGTTAGAATTTCAGATGGGAACAAAGAACAGTGTTCTTGGACTTTGAACCTGTGATGGTTAATATTGTCAACTTGATTGTATGAGGATGCAATGTATTGTTACTGGGTGTGCTTGTGTGGGTAGTGCCAAAGGAGGTTAATATTTGCATCAGTGAACTGCTAGAGGTTCATCTTCAATCTGGGTGGGCACAATCTAATCGGTGGCCAATGTGGCTAGGATAAAAGAAGACAGAAGTACGTGGAAAGACTAGACTGGCTGAGTCTTCCAGCCTCCATCTTTCTCCCGTGCTGGATGCTTCCTGCCCTTGAACATTTGACTCCCAAGTTCTTCAGCTTTTAGACTCTTGGACCTACACCAGTGGTTTTGTCAGGGGCTCTCGGGCCTTCAGCCACAGACTGAAGGTTGCACTGTCAGCTTCCTTACTTTTGAGGTTTGGGACTCGGACTGGCTTTCTTGCTCCTCAGCTTGCAGATAACCTATTCCGGGACTTCACCTTATAATCATGTGAGTCAATATTCATTAATAAATTTCCTTTCATATATACATCTGTCTTGTTAGTCCTGTCCCTCTAAAGAACTCTAATACAGAACCCATCTTCACCAGTCTCCTGACTCATACTAACCACTTGCTTTTGCATGTCTGTTGCCTTGGGACAAAGAGCCTCATTTCTTTTCTTAACATTACCTGTATGCTCCTTGACTTATAGCTGCTTGTCTGTCTTCTGACTTCAGCTCTTTAGCAACCTCAGGCTTCTGTGCTATCCTAGTCTGCCACCCTCCATCTATACATCAATGCCCTCATATCTAGTTCTTACTTTTCATTGCTAACAAAGTCTTTGGTCTCCCATTCTAACTCCTATGTTGTCTCTATGATCCACTGCCAACACATGGCCCAATGGTACAAGTGAACATACAGGGAAGAGGTATGTGTGAGCAGAAAACTTCTCTCAGATTCAAAGCTTATTCTTAAAAAGCCAGCCTGGCCTATCAATTCTGCTTTTGCACTGTCCAAGGTGTTGCTTTCTTATATCTGTATAGGACTTTATGGCTTACGGAGCAGTAGACTAACTACAGCAACAAATAAATCCCAAATCTCAGTGGGATTTATTTATCCCAATAAAGATTAGCTTCTTGCTCATGCTTCTGTGTAATGCAGGTAGGTAGAAATGGCGCTCAGCTCTAAGCATTATTGGGGTGCAAGTTTGAGCACGTTCCACACATGGCTCCCAAGACTGCTCTGGGAATTGACATTGAGATGGCAAACATGGAAGAGAGAGTCAGTAGCAAGAAAAGTCTGGAGAGAAATAAAACACATCACATTCTACTGGCCAGAACACAGCTACACGGTCTTCCTTATTGCAGTGTGGAGACTAGGAAAGGCAGTCTAGCTGTGTGCTCAAAGGGAAAGTAAAAAAATGTTGGTTAACACATGTCAACTCTGCTACACATGGCCACTACCATTTTTTTTTTTTTTTTTTTTTTTTTTTTGAGATGGAGTCTCACTCTCTCACTCAGGCTGGAGTGCAGTGGTGGGATCTCGGCTCACTGCAACCTCTGTCTCCCAGGTTGAAGCAATTTTCCTGCCTTAAGTCTCCAGAGTAGCTGGGATTACAGGCATGTACCACCATGCCTGGCTAATGTTTATATTTTTAGTAGAGAAGGGGTTTCACCATGTTACTCAGACTAGTCTTAAATTCCTGACCTCAAATGATCCTCCCACCTCAGCCTCCCAAAGTGCTGGGATTACAGGCGTGAGCCACTGTGCCCCGACACCACTCTTATTTTATTCTCCTAAGAACTCTGGGAGGTACATGGCAATAATTAGTATCCTCTGTTAACAGATGAGGCAGTAGGATCTAATAGGTGAAGTCATCTTCCCAAAACCACACAACTGACAAATGGCAGAATCTATGGTTAAACTCAGGCTGTCTGCTCTAGCACTCAAACTGCTCTCATACAACATGACCTATCACAGGAATTATATCAAAGTGAAATTTGGGGATGACTTACATCAGAAATATTTTAAGGTGTTGTTAGAATACAGATTCCCTGGTTCCAATTTATAGCTAATCACTGATTCACCATCTGGAGGAGTCGGCTGGAGAATCTGTGGATGATTCCTATATACATGAGATAGTTTGAGAATTCTCTGCCTTAAGACTTTACATGATTTCACCTGTATATTTAAAAGAGACCAAATTAAAGGTGATTATAGGCAGAATCCTTTTTACTATATTTTAATTTGGTTTCCGATGGAAGACCTCTAAATCTGACATTGATGATAAAATATCCATTTGTATTTCAATGTTTAGAAACAAATGGATTTCTTTCTAAAAATAGTCAAGTATGGGTAGGGGAGGGCAAGGGTCTATAGCAAAGTCATCACTCAGGTGGAAAGAGATGTTTAATAAAACTAGCTATCTCTATTGACAAAGTGAATCACATTTTTTAGCAATTCAAGTAAAAAAATCTTTCTTTTGAATTTAGAGCTTTATGTGTAATTCTGAGATAATGTTTTAAATTAAAGATAATTTTAGAATCAATTTAGGAAATAGATTCTTACCCCTGTCATATTGCCCAAATATTGAATACAGATTTTACTTCAAATCTAGCATAAATACTGTATGGTCTATCACATCAGGAGTATAGGTATTTCATAATTAAGAAACAGATATAGTAATCACTCATCCAGTATAGTAACCTTCTCAATTTGCAGCATTGCATTCCATCCTCAAAATGTGAGAATGCTGATAACCCTCTTAAATATATTTTATAATATTTTATTTTGGTGTAAAAATTATCCATGTTTCACTTTCATTTAGAAATCACTATTAATTTAAGGGCTGTTAAGTAAGCTACCTAAGAACTTTATAAATTATTTGGGTAGTCAAAATATTTGCTTTTCAAACTTCACTGTGGTTTTACACATTAATTGTATTAATTCTAACTTTGGGCTTAAAATATCCTGCTAGTAATTATAATTTAGTGTGAGTTATTTAGTCTTTAGAAGAATCACACGTAGAGAAATGCTGAGTCATGAAATGATACTCACGACTTCTTATGGTAGTGACAATCATTAACAAGTTGCCTTGAATGGTTCTATCTTTTGCCTTAGTATATATAGGTGAGTTGTTGGTACAATTGAGGCCACATTGGAGGTGTGGAAAGCCCACTCTTCATTTTTTTCTGAAGAGAGTGAATGATTGGGCATCCTGATTTTCAGAGGACTGAGGCCAGACTATTTGTAGCACAAGCTAAAACCCCAGTTTTCCGCCTGGTCCTGCCTCTTGCAAATGAGGTCTTAGCATTCCCACCTGGCCTCTAACAGGCTGATGATTTCAAAGGGGTTTGGGAATGGCCTGCTTATTTCCAAGTCAGCATTTGAGGCTATCAGGTCCATATGTCCATCTCCACTCTTGCAAAGATACACCTGAATACAAAGGTGAGTATTTCATTAAATTTTATAGCCGAGTCCCATTTGGTTCTACTTTATTTTAATCTTACGTGAAGTTGGAGGGAGTACTGTCTAGAAATTGTATTGTAGTAAAATGTAGTAATCGAGAACAAATATTTTAAAATTTAAAAGGCTTGGGTTCAAGTCATGGTTCTGTCAATTATTAACAAGGTAACCTTGAGCAATTTACTTAATCTCTCTGAGTCTCCATTTCTTTATGTAAACGTAAATGATGATAGAATCATAATATCTATCTAATAAAGCCATTACTGCAATTCAGAATCTGTCTTATCTATTAAGGAATCTATCCATATACATATATAACATATCCACACATATACTGCTTAGCATAGTACTTGGCACACTATAAGCACTAAAGAATGAACTATGATTACACAAGCTAAGTGTAATCTTGTGGACCAGAAGAAAAAAGGTCCAGGATGGTAACCTGAAGAGTAACCTTGGCTCAGCCTATCACTCACTAGCTATGTGACCTATGGTAAAAACAATTAAATTATCTGAGCCTCTTTATCCTAGCTGTAAAATGGGGCTAAGAACAGTATTGATTACACAGGTACATAAGATACTTATGTAACATACTTAGAACAGCACCTGACACATACTTACGACTTATTAGATGTCAATACAGAACCAAGAGAATGTGTTTTAGCAGGAAGAAATGGGCTATGGTGTCAAGAGGCCCAATTGGATATGAACTGTGAAGTATCCATTAGCTTTAGCATCAAGGATGATGTGGATGACTTTCGAGGAAACTTTTTCAGTGAAGGGGCAGGCACAGGAGGGAGAATGAATAAATTGGCCGAAAGCAAGTGCAAACCATAAGTATAGCGATAACAACTACTACTACTACCACTACCATATATGAGATCTTACTATGAGTCAGACTTTCTCAAGCATTCCCCAGGAATGATTTCATTCATACTATTACTTTCTGCATCTTACAGATGAGAAAACTGAGGCTCAGGAGGCTTAAGTAACATGGGCAATGCTACAGTTAGCAGGTGCCACAAGTGGATTATAAACACAATGTCTTTTCACACCCCCATGCTAGCATAGTGAAATGCTAGAAAGCTTTGACACATTCATTTAACAGCTTCCACAGATTAGGAGATACTGTTTATGTTAGTTTCCTTAGCACCAAGGCTCTGAGGAGAAAACATACAAAAAGTAACCTTCTAACTCAAATAGCTGCATTTCAAGGCTGGGGCTTTGAACCCAGAGCCCTACATATTTGCTGGGGTGACTAAAACTTTTCAGATTCCCACTGATATGATTGAAAGGTAGTGCTACTTTAGCTGTGGTGCCTCAGACTGACATGTTTGAAACATTGCCAAACATTTAGTTGGAATCACAGAGAACAGTCAGTAAAACAAACAAAACAAACAACAACCACCACCTCAGAGTAAAGATTTTGCAAAAATGAGGTGCGGGGTCAGGAAACAGCTGTGTTTTACTCATTTACATGCACTCCTGCTTCCTTAATGTGGATGAATATTTCTATTTGAATTTCCTCCTGCAGTTCCTCCACAGCTGATTCCAGTCACTGTCTCCATTGGGTACCCAGTCACAGCCTTCTGGTCACAAAGGTCTACAAGGATGCAATTACAATGACAAGCAGAAAGTCACTGGGATGCTGCAGAAGGAGAGGGCAGAAGAGCTCTCGTGAACTGGGTACAGACTTCATTCCACCTTATCCACCCACTATCATGACATGCCCTAAACCTCATAATCACCCACAATTGCCAAATTGAAATAATAACTTCAAACA
Organism: Saimiri boliviensis; assembly: GCF_048565385.1. Lineage (NCBI taxonomy): Eukaryota > Metazoa > Chordata > Mammalia > Primates > Cebidae > Saimiri > Saimiri boliviensis. The sequence continues at coordinate 94,128,143 of NC_133470.1, forward strand.
TTCCTCCATTGCGTTTGTCAAGAAGTAGAGAGAAGCAGAGACTGACCACAGCTGTGACACTATTCAGCTGTATGACCTTGCACACACAATTTGTCCATTGAATGTCTTTGTTTTATCACATATAAAATATAAAAAATAACAATATATACCCTCAGGGTTATTTTTAGTTGATTGCTTAGAACAATGGCTGGATTACAGTGAGTACTAGCTCTTGCTACTATTCTTCTCTCTCTCCTTCAATACCTGCTTTTTATAACCCATTTGATAGCTCCCAACTTTAGACTTTTCCATTTTCTCCCAAACCATCAGTTTCCTTCATGTTTCACTCCATCTTCTATTAGAATCTAGGTACTAGATTTATATTCTCAGTCAGTTACTGTCTAAACCCTTCACCTCCTTTGATCCTTACTGTCCTGTGTATCATATGGCAAAACTAGAACCCTGGATCAATCCAGCTGTTCACAATTGTCTGGCCTGCTGTTCTATGCCCTTCCTTTCTCAATCATAGTTGAAGAGGTCTTCAGTCTGAGGCAGATCCCAATTCTGATTCCTCTTCAAATAATTTAATTCCCAAATGATCCCATCTTCTGTATCTTCAACTTGTTTATCAATTTGTTATTTCTTTCTCATCAGCATTTACAATGGCTTAGTTTCTGCTGCTATAGAACAAAATGCAAAACAAACATCTTCCCCACTACCATGTGTCTCTCTTTAGCTACCAACCTAGGATAGCAATACTTGTAGATTTCAAATATCTAGATTTCTAGAGTCTAAAAGAGCAAGTTACACAATGTTGTAACAGTTAACTCTCATGTGCATTTGGCCTTTCTTTTTCACTGATGGTGTCCTGACAAACTCACCTGTGCCTTATGATGGTATTAAGGGTAGAACGATATGGAAAAATGTTTAATTTCCTCCAGAGAGTACAGTATAATACCTAGCACGAAGTAAAAGCTCAGTAAATGCTTCTTAGTAGGAAAGAAGATGCACAGTCAGGCTTATAACAACAAAAATGACTTGCAATATTTTTGTCTTGCACTCACGTTAGCATATGAAATTCAGGAAGAAAGCAATCTCTCATTGAAAAGAATGAAGAGACTGGAGCTGACTTTTATTACGTAGCAACAAATGGTGGCAGTTGGCTTTTTAACGTTATTTTCATTATATATTCACCAACAAATTGCTAATTTCTTTAGAAACAGAATTATAGAGACTGGCTTGTAATCAAGTTGAATGCATTAAGAGGCATGCCCAGGAGAGTTTGTGAACCACAGCTGAAGACACACTCCTTGAAAGCTCTAAAATTTTGTGGGGGATGCACTATCCCCTTTCCCCAATTATTCCTATCTTCTCTCTTGCCCCCTTCTCAGATTTGCTTGCTTCCTTTTTACTCATTGACATTCACGAGTATTCATCCATCTATTCATGAAGAGGATACCTAGGCTCAGATCCCTTGTGCAGGTGCCACCCCAGCTCCTGGGAATTTGACTTCTGGCACTTCCCGGCTGCCTTTCCTGGCTAGAAATTGCCATAGGCCTCCCAGACATGCTTTGCCCTGGGATACTTCCTTTTTAGGAACCAAATGATTGGCTACCTCTGAGATAAAAAGGCCAAGCAACCTGATACAAAGGATGGACATTTTTGCTTCAATTTGGAACAACTTTGAAGGGTCATCCCATTCCTGGATCCCCCAGTGAATCAGATGAGGCACATTTGCAACCCGATTGCATGTTAGAATCTCACACTGCTAACCCTACCTTCCTCATCCTTTACTGTCTTTTGACAGTGACATAATACACTCAGCAAAAGGACTGTCTTTTGACAGTGACATAATACACTCAGCAATTAAGAAGATGCCTTTATTCAGGGTATTAAAATAGCAAATGTTAAAAGACAAAACTACAAAAAAATATAGTTTTGCAAATCTTAATTGGCTTTAATGTATAATCGGACCCTACTGAAAATGGCTCAAAATCATCCACCCTATCACACGTGTAGGTCATATTTATACCCAGAGTAAATTAAGTGACATAAAAAATAACCTCATTAGCTGCCCTCTGCAGTTACCTTATATGGTCATGTTTTGGCAGCTCTCATCCTCATTGGCTGGTCATTCAGCTGCTATGATTGACTGAGACTTGGCTACTTGTTGTAAGATAGTACTTCCAGGTGAGGTTACAGTCTGTTTACACATCAAGTTAGGTTACATTTCCCTATACATGGTGAAACTTTTAGACCAGACTTAGAATACTACCAAGGCAGCTTTTAGGCAAATATTAGTTCAAGTAAACAAGGGACTGTGTATTAATAAAAAAGCATTAGGAGAAATACCTAACGTAGATGACAGGGTGATGAATACAGCAAACCACCATGGCATGTGTATAACTATGTAACAAATCTGCACGTCCTTCACATGTACCCTAGAACTTAAAGTATCTATATTTTAAAAAGTTCTCAAAGCAAAAGAAGGAGGACTGGTGTTTTATGGAGGTAGGAGACAAGGAAATCATCTGCATCATTCAGGAGTCCTGTAGGGGCAAGTGAAAAATAGAGGTGGCTCTTGTCTTCCAATATGTAAACATGTGAGGGTGGGGTGGTCCTAAGTGATTAGCCATTTCCGAAACAGAAAAGGGTGGTGATGGTGTGAGTGGTGGAGGTGGTGGGTGATGGTGGTTGTGGTGGTTGTGATTGTGGCAGACTTTCTATCTTTCACTGCCCTTTGAAACTCATGGCTCAGGTACAGTTCCACAAAGCCACTCTCAAGAGCTTTCCCTAATCAAACTCCAGCAACTCTCCATCCAAGACTGTTTTCAGGTAACCCACTCTAAGAACTCTCTGCCATCTGGCAGTATGAACTGGGTTTGAATTTCTCTGCTTAGAGGCCTGAACACCAGAAATCTACAGAACCATAGGTTTATGAGATAATCAGTGAGATCATGGGTAGGCATTAAGATTCTAGCCCAAAGCTTTCACATTTCTTTGGGTGCAATGAGACTCTGGCTGTGAGCTGAACTGCTTCACTGCCAAGGTGGGACTCTGAATTGGAATCCTTATCCCAGCAATGCCATAGCCCTCTGAAGATGAGAAAGCATATAGACGTAATACCTTTGGTCCTTGGTCTTTTTTTTTTTTTTTTTTTTTCATTTCTTTTTCTTTCTTTTTTTTTTTTTTAGAGGGAAGAAGGCAGGGAAGAGCCAGAAGCCTACAGCATCTGATATTCCCAGGCAGTCTCCCATCCAAGTACTAACCAGATCCTGCTTAGCTTCCAAGATCAGACAAGATCGGGTGCATTCAGGGTGGTATGGCTATAGATGGCCCTTGGTCATTAGTTTGGACCTAGTACCTTGCGAGATGGGCCATTGATGACAGTGAAACCTCTTGCCACTGGCTTCAAGGGTGGCCACCTGGGGAAGATAAAACTGGGAAGAATGTAGTGGACCTTGCTTGATGCCTGCAACTAAAAGGCTTGTGGCAAGCACTAGAAAAGCACCCCAAGAAATTGTGTCTTAATTGCCAGCAGTCAGGCTGATAGAGGTTTGAGCTTCCATCCTTTGGTCATGAAAAGTAAATGTAATCTTTCAGGCTGGTGAGGTCTGGGATATCAGTGTTACAGTATGGTATCTTTAAATAGGACTCATTAAAATAGTAATGTTTCTTGGCAAGTGTGGCCACAGTTAAATAATATCAAAGATGAGAAGACTGTTATAAAGTACATTGTAGTTTAGTAATGTAAAATCTAATTAATCAAGTAATTAATTTATTTATTTTGAGACAGAGTCTTGATCTTTCACCAGGCTGGAGTGCAGTCGCACAATCTCAGCTCACTGCAACCTCCATCTCATGGATTCAAGTGATTCCCCTGCCTCAGCCTCCTGAGTAGCTGGGACTACAGGCACGCACTACCATGCCCAGCTAATTTTTTGTATTTTAGTAGAGACGGTGTTTCACCATGGCTGAGATGGTCTTGATCTCTTGACTTCATGATCCACCCATCTCGGTTTTTTATTTTAAGTTTCAGGGTACATGTGCAGGAGGTGCAGGTTTATTACATAGGCAAATGTGTGCTATGGTGGTTTGCTGCAACTATCAGGCTGTCACCTAGATATTAAACCTAGCATGTATTAGCTATTTTTCCTAATGCCTTCTCTCCCTCTACACCCCCAGGCCCAACAGGCCCCAGTGTGTATTGTTCCCCTCGCTGTGTCCAGGTATTCCCATTGTTCAGCTCCCCTCTTATAAGTGAGAACATGCAGTGTTTGGTTTTCTTTTTTTTTTTTTTCCTTTTCCTTTCTTTTTTATTTTGGAGACAAAGTTTTGTTCTTGTTGCCCAGGCTGGAGTCCAGTGGTGTGATCTCAGCTGGCTGCAACCTCCACCTCCCAGGTTCAAGTGATTCTTCTGCCTCAACCTCCCGAGTAGCTGAGGTTATAGGCCCCTGCCACTGGGCCCAGCTAATTTTGCCATTCATTCAACAAACATTTATTAAGTACTTCTACTTCTACTGTGCTAGGAGCAGGTTGTGGGGAGGGAGAGAGAGAGAGAGAGAGAGAGAGAGAGAGAGAGAGAGAGGGAGAGGGGGAGAGAGAGAGAGGTGAGGGGAGAGTGAGAGAGAGACAGAGAGAGAGAGACTGCTCTAGCACACACTGTATGTCCAGAATAAAAATGAAGAAAATAATATTTAACTGCCTATATTATACCAGTCTGTATTAGTAGGATAAAATTAAGGAATAGCAAGTTACATGACATGCCTATGGTTAGACTCCTAAAAGGTATTAGAGTTGGGATTTTAAATGACATATATCTGACTCCACCTTTTCCCCCGAAGGAGAGTAACTCTTAGTGTCATGAGAAAAATAATATGTAATTAAAGGATGATGGGAGTTTAGCAGAGGAATTTATTAATTCTTTTCCAGGTATCAGGGAGGGCTTAGTGAAAACATTTTAATGGAGCCTCTGATGGATGAGTAGGCTTTGATTGGCAAGGAGTCACATGTAGGTGAGGAGGTGAAAAGGCTGATAGTAAAGGTTGAAAAGCAGTATGAGCAAAAGTAATGAAGTATTATTAATGTGTCTGAGTTTTTTCAAAGCAAAAGGAGTAGATGGCCCTTGTGGGTGGTCCACAGGTTGGATGGGGCATGGGGGTGGGGATAGGAAGCTTGGAGCTTCAGTGTAGAGAGCCTTGGAATGTCATGCCAGAAAGTCCAGATTTTATCTGTAGTACCCAAATTATTGCAAGGATAAATGTAAGTAAGTTATAAGAGCCTGAAACATTGGCTGCAGCAATGAAAATGAAAAAAGATGGGCAAGATTCCAAAGATAGTTTAATGGCAGAATTGACTGACTGTCATTACATTTTTAAGAGAGAGGAAGGGATTGAAGATGCTGAGATTTCAGTTTTGGTAAAGAGATTCATGAAATTTAGTTTTATTCAGTTTATCCATCATTTGTTGTGTACCCCTGTGGTGTGGCACCAGAAGATTGGGAAGTTTGTTTTTGCAAAGACATTCCTAGTACTGGAAGGCTCGGTGTAAATATTTTGATAATGTATTTCGTCTAATCAACATAACTCTATAGTTTAACAAAGCACTCCACAGTTTATCTGGCCAGAATTTCTGGGCTTAAAAAAAGAGTTTCTTATTTCTCATCCTCAATGAAATCAAGGATTCTTTCAATGGATATTTGGAATTACAAACCATTAGTGTTGCTTCCCACTACACACACACATTTCACATGTTGATATCTCCATTAATCTGAAGAAATGATTGAAACCAATTCAAAGCCTTAGGCTGACTATACCTGCCTTTATTTTTTTAAAAATTTTTTTATTGTGGTACATATTCAAAGTACATTGTTGGGTTTTTCCATCTCTGAAAACGATGAAGCAAAAAACTCTGGCTGAAGAGAAGAGTGAGAGGAAGTTTTCTGAACATTGTCACATGTCCCTTGTTTCTATGGAAGCAATTACCTTTGTCCGTACCATTTATATATGTTTAGAACAACCTCTTCTGTATTACCAATCTCAAAGAAAGCTTTCTATGGAACTTGGAATCATCAGCGGGAAACTTAACACATTAGAAATCTGTAATGGAAGTTGACTAACATTTTGATCTTCAGAGAATGCTAAATGAAGTAAATGGTAAGCATCTGGTTATCATTTGTTAATTTAGTGAATGTTGCAGGATGAATGTTTACCTCATACCTGGCCATGGATAACATATTTTTAAAATTTGTTGACTGCTTACTATATTTCAGGCACCATGATGCAAGGTTTTGTTTCACATCGTATTAAATCATTAGAACAGCTCAGGGTGGTAGTATAGTTATTCCCATCTCCGTTTTACTGATGAGGAACTGGGGCTAAAGATGTGAAATGACTTGCACAAGGTCAGCCTGACTCCACTCTTTCTATGCCTGGCTGTGGCTTCCTGTGAGCTGATCTATTAGGCAATATTTGAGGTCTTCACTGAGTCTGAATTCCTCCTGGTTCTCCACTAGTGGTAAATAAATAACTTTGTGAATTGAGTAATCGATGAAATCAGGAATTAGTCTGTTACATGTATGCATTTACAGAAGAAGCTGCAGTTCCAAGACTCCTTTGGTTTTGTGTTTGCCCATTGTAGATGGATGAGGATATGCCAGTGTTCTCTGTCTTTATTTCACATAAAATGCAGAGGATTTGAGGTCTGGGTGTAGATCAGGCGTCCCCAAACTTTTTACACAAGGGGCCAGTTCACTGTCCCTCAGACCGTTGGAGGGCCGCCACATACTGTGCTCCTCTCACTGACCACCAATTAAACAGGTGCCCCTTCCTGAAGTGTGGCGGGGGGCCGGATAAATGGCCTCAGGGGGCCGCATGCGGCCTGCGGGCTGTAGTTTGGGGACGCCTGGTGTAGAACATCATTACTCATGTGTTATTGTTGCTATATTTATAAGCAACAAATACAGGTTTAGACCAAGCTTGTCCAACACGCAGCCCGTGGGTCACATGTAGACCAGGATGGCTTTGGATGTGGCCCAACACAAATTTGTAAACTTTCTTAAAATATTATGAGATTTTCTTTTGATTTTTTAAAAAGATCATCAGCTATAATTAGTGTCAGTGTATTTTATGTGTGGCCTAAGACAATTCTTCTTCCAAAGTGGCCCAGGGAAGTCAAAAGATTGGACACCCTATTTTAGACAGTGTTATGGGTTGAATTGTATCTACTAAAATTCATATGTTGAAGTTTTAACTCCCAGCACCTCACAATTTATCTTTATTTAGGCATACAGCAGCAGTTCCCAATCTCTTTGACACCAGGGACCAGTTTTATGAGAAACAATATTTTCATGGATGGATGAAGGGATGGCTTCAGGATGAAACTGTTCCACTTCAGAGCATCAGGCATTAGGTGGAGTCTCATAAAGAGATCACAACCTAGATTCCTCACATGTGCAGTTCACAACAGAGCTCACACCCTGTGAGAATTTAATGCCACTGGTAATGCTCGCTCACCAAATTCTCACCTCCTGCTGTTTAACCTGGTTTCTGGCAGACCACGAACCAATCTGGTTCAAGATCTGGAGGTTGAGGACCCCTGCTTTACAGATTTATTCATGTTAATCATGTGAAATGAGATCCAGTGTGATGGATGTCTCCATAAAAAATGGAAATTTTGGCTGAGAGAAATGTATGGAAGGAAGATGATATGAAGACACATGGTGAGAAGACCGACATTTCCAAGCCAAAGAGAGACCTGGTATGGATCCTTATGTCAAAGCCAATTTATACTCATGTGTGCACTTACACAAACACACTAGATGAATAACATAGGTGTGGCTATTGTTATTATTATTTGTGAGGAAGTGGTAGGAAGGAGGTCCTGGGAAGACTGTCTGGAAATGGTGACACCTAAGCTGTAGACTTATGGAAGAATATATGTTCACCTGGTGATTGGGATGCAGTGTGGGAGAAGTGTATCCCAGGCAGAGGAGATAACTAGTGTAATGTCAGGAGTGGGTGAGTAAGAGAGTTGTATGCTCCTGGGACTCCTTACCACTCTGACCTTTGGCCTGACACTTCATGCTCCTAGTTCTCCATCACCTCTCCTGAGCATCATTTTTGCAACTGTGCAAAAATCAGTTCCTGGTCCAGTGATATTCTCTTTTTACTACTTTTGAATTTTTTTAAAAAAAATGCTATTACATAAAATATTATCCCTCCTTGAACTTCTGTGTATGAAACTCCAGCTGAGTGTCAATACTTGTCTCCAGTATTTACATTTGCATAGCCCAGCTTCAACTCAGGTCTGAGATACCAAAATGATACCCTTCACCTTTCCTTCAAAATTGTTGTCTAGATTCTGTATTTTAAAAAACATTTTCATCATCAATAAGTGATCTGGTCCTAAAACCTGGAGTGATCTCTGACTTCTGCTACCAAAACCTTGTCAGCATTCAGGGCCAGACAAACAGTGTTAGTGTATAAATTCCCAATTGTTTATTTTTCTTGAAATTCTAAGCAACCTTTTTCTCTCCCCATTCTGTGAGTATCTCTTCTGTTTTACAAGCCATGACAAAAATTACTGACAGTGACTGAAATTATACCCGTAAGATCTTGTCACTGTGAATTTCATTAGGCTGGACCTGAGGGCTTACATTTTTAGTAAATAGTGAGATAATCTCCTGCCACCATTTTTTTGATCTGGTGTGGGAATTCCCCTCTTTAACTGTATGTTCTGTCCTTTCTAATTTGAATAACATTACCTTGCCTGAACAAAATAGGCACACAGTAGAAAACTAACAGTTGGAACTTTTCTAATAATCAATGAACCTCACACCTTCTTTTGCCCTCATTCTGTCTGTCTACAGACATTTCTGCAGTCATTGACACTGTGACTACCTTTTTCTTGATGCAATTTCATTCTTGTTTATGTGACACCATTGTCTCCTGGTTTTCTCTTTCTCTCTGAGGTCAATTCTATTACAAACTCTGCTAGAGAATCTACTTTCTCTGCTATCATTTTTAAATCTTGTGTTTCCTAGTCATTGACCCTGGATCCACTTGTGATGTTTTCTCTTCAGATTTTACCAGGTCTTATAATTTATTTGCAGACCTCCACCACCACCAAACCCACACATCTGAATCTACAGATCAGATCTCTCTTCTAGAGATTCAACTGCATCTTTTACATCCCTGATTTGATTGTCTAATAGATTTATTAGCCTCAATGAACCAAACACTGATCTATTCACCTATCCCTTCTTTTAAGAGAGACATATATTGTTGCTAGGATTGGGAAAACATAGAGCAAAAATTTTTCCTGAGATGTTAAAGTGATTTATATCTGTTCCATTTTAGTTTCTGGCCCCTATATTTGAGGTAGATTAAATAATGTCACCTAAAACATCTCAGAATAGGCAGAGAAGGAATAAAATGGCCACAACACACTTCAGTACTATTTGTTCAGTCTACCAACATGTAGTAAGTACCAACTTTGCTCCAGGGATGACAGTCATCACTAATGGTACACGGCTTTCAGGTATTGTCCCTTCCCTCATGGACCCTAGACTGTGAGATATTGCATAGACTTTCATGAAGTTAGTATCACATTCTTTCACATTCTGGGCTATCTTCAAATTGAATCTTACCTGTGTGATTATCTACAATTAACATACTGTACAATTAAATTTTGTGCATGTACAGTTTTATGAATCATAACACACGTTTAGAGTTATGTAATCACAACACAATCTGGATACACATTTTTTTCCACCAGTCCCTCAAATTTTCTCATGTTGTCTTGAGAAACTACTGTTAAACTCTCCACATCCCCACAACCCCTGGCAGTCATGGATTTGTTCTCCTTCCTATAGTTTTTGTTTTTTAAGAATGTTATATAAATGGAATCCTGGAGTACATGTTCTTTTGAGACTGCCTTTTTTCAGTCACCATCTTTCTCTAGGCAATCATTCAACCTGCTAGTATCAGTAGTATTTTTTTATATGTATTTAATGCTGTGTATTATTCCATTATATAGATGTACCACATTCTGGTTATCCATTCTCCAATTGAAGGTATTTATGTTGTTTACAGTTTCTGGTGATTTTGGATAAAGGTGCTACTAAACCTACATGAACAGTTATTTTGTGAATATAATTCCTAGGGTAACTATGATAGGGATAGAATTGCTGCTCTATACAGTGAGTGTAAATTTAACTTCTGGAAACTGCCGAACTGTTTTCAGGAGGATGCTCCATCTGGCATCCCCATGAGCAAAGCACAAGGAACCCAGTTGTTCTGCACCCTTGCCAGCACCTGATATTTTCTGGTGGTTGTTACTGTTGTTGTTTTCCCACCTTAACAGAAGTGTTGGGGTATCACTTCGTGGGTTTCATTTGCATTTTCTTAATGACATCCTTTTATATGTTCATTTGCCATCCACACATCTTCTTTGTTTGTATCTGTTCACATATTTGCCATCTGAATTTTTAATTGATTTCTAAAAAGTCTTTATATGTATGCACTAGGTAAAAGTTTTCTGCCAGATTAGCAAATATTTTCTTTCAGCTCATTACTTGTCATTCAGTTTATTAACAGTAGATTTCTCAGAGAAAACATTTCTTTTTAATAAAATTTTGTATTTGTTCTTCTGCTATGGAGACATACCTGAGACTGGGTAATTTACGAAGAGAAGAAGCTGAATTGTCTCACAGTTTTTTTGGCTATACAGGAAGCCTCTGAAAGTTCTCTTCAGCCAAAACATGGTAAGATGTGTTTGTGTCCCCTTCACTTTCCACCATGATTATGTTCCACCAAACATAATCGTGGTGGAAAGTGAAGGGGACACAAGCACATCTTACCATGCAGGAAAGAACAGGGGTGATACACACACACACACACACACACACACACACACAGAGAGAGAGAGAGAGAGAGAGAGAGAGAGAGAGAGTGAGTGAGGGAGAGAGAGAAAGCACAAAGGGAAGTGTTACACACTTTTTAAACAACCAGATCTTGTAAGAACTCTATATTAAAAAACAGAACTAAGGGGAGGGTGGCTAAACCATTAGATACAACACCTATGATTCACTAACCTCCAACCATGCCCTTCCTCCAACAATAGAAATTACAATTTGACATGAGATTTGGATGGGAATGCAGAATCAAACCATCTCATTTTGCCCCCGGCCCCTCCCAAATCTCTTGTCTTCCTCACATTGAAAAATACAATAATCCCATCTCAGTAGTCCCACAAAGTCTTAACTCATTCCAGCATTAACGCCAAAGTCTAAGTCCAAAGTCTCATCTGAGAGAAGGCAAGTCCTTTCCACCTATGAGTCTGTTAAAAAAGGAGTTAGCTACATTAAAGATACAATAGTGATAAAGGCATTGGGTAAAAGCTCTCATGGGGCTACAGGCCCCATCCAAGTCCAAAACCCAGCAGGGCAGTCTTTAAATCTTAAACCTTCAGAATAGTCTCCTTTGACTTCATGTCTCATATTTAGGAAACATTGATGCAAAATGTGAGCTCCCAAGGATTTGGGCCACTACACTCCTGTGACTTTGCAGTGTACAGACCCCATGACTGCTTTCACAGGCTGGCATTGTGTGCCTGTGGCCTTTCCAGGTTCACAGTGTACACTGTCAGTGGATCTAACATTCTAGAGGCTAGCGACATTGCGATCCTTTTCTCACAGATCCACTAGGCAGTGACCCAGTGGGGCTCTGTATCAGGGCTCCAACCCCACACTTCCCCTTCACATCACCCTAGTAGAGGCTCTGTATGAGGGATCCACCCCTGCATCATACTTCTGCCTGAATGCCCAGGCATTTCCATACATTGTCTGAAATCTAGGCAGAGCTTCCCAAATTTCAGCTCTTGCCCTCTGTGCATCTGCAGGCTTAACACCACATGGAAGCCACCAAGCATTGTAGCTTTTATTTTCTGGAGTAGCAGGCTAAGACATATCAGGGGCCATTTAAGCCATGGCTGAAGCTGTAGCAGCTAGAACACAATGAGTAGTGTCCTGAGGTTCGGCAGGGCAATAGGGCCTTGGGGATGCCCCAAGAAACCATACCATTCTTCCTGGTAGGCCTCTGGGTCTATAATGGGAGGGACTGCTATGAGGTCTCTGAAATGCCCTGGAGGCATATCCCCAAATGTATTCACTATTAACATTCTGTTCTTTATGCAAATTTCTAGGGTTGGCTTGCAGGCTGCAAATTTTTTAAGCTTTTATGCTCAGCTTTCCTTTTAAATATGTTCCAACTTCAGACCATCTTTTTGCAAATGCATATGAGCATAAGCTATTAGAGGCAGCTGGCCATTTCTTGAACATTTAGCTGCTTAAATTTTTTTTTTCCGGCACATACCACAAATCATCTCTCTCAAATTCAAAGTTCCACAGATCCATAGAGCAGAGGCACAATGTCGCCAGTCTCTTTGCCAAAGCATAGCAAGTGTGACCTTTACTCCAGTTTCCAATAAGTTTTCCAGTGCCATCTGAGACTACCTTAGCCTGAACTTCATTGTGCATATCACTATCAGTGTTTTGGTAACAACCATTCAAGTCTCTAGGAAATTCCAAACTTTCCCTCATCTTATTGTCTTCTTCTTATCCCTCCAACCAATTTCAGCCTCTGCCCATCACCTAGTTCCAAAACTGCTTTCACATTTTCAGTATTTTTATAGCAATGCCTCACTTCTCTGGTACCAATTTTCTGTATTAGTTTGTTCTCACACTGCTATAAAGACATACCTGAGACTGAGTAATTTATAAATAAAACAAGTTAAATTGACTTACAGTTCTGAAGGCTGTACAGAAAGCATGGCTGGAGAAGCCTTAGGGAACTTACAATCATTGTGGAAGGTGAAAGGGAAGCAAGCACATCCTACCATGGTGGAGCAGGGGAGAGAGAGAGAGCAGAGTGCAGATGTTACATACTTTTCAAACAATCAGATCTCATGAGAACTGTATCATGAGACAATACCGAGGGCATGGTGCTAAACCGTTAGAAACCATCCCCATGATCCAAACACCTCCCACCATGCCCCTCCTCTAACACTAGGAATTACAATTCAGCATGAGATTTAGGTGGGGACACAGAGTCAAACCACATTAGTTATGTTTACTCGTTCTTTCTTTACAGGTCATACTTTTGTGACATATCTAAGAACTCTTCACCAAGCCTTAGGTTACAAACATTTCTTCCTGTGGTTTCTTATTAAAAATTTCATAATTTTATGCTTTTCAGGTACAATTTTTAATTAATTTTATATAACATATGAGGTTTAGGCTGAGTTTTTTTTTTTTTTTTTTTTTTTTTTTTTTTACATATGACTATCCAATCATTCCAACCACATTTGTTGAAAAAAAAAAAAAGTATTCATTGATTTGCCTTTACACCTTTGTCAATAATCCATTGTCCATGTGTATCCATTTCTGGACTCTCTGTTCTCCTGTGTGATTTTTAACTTGGCTGATGTGTGTCCTGCTGACTGGTTAGAAGTGAGGAGCCCCTATTCCACCAGAGGGCTACTTAACAGATTGAAGTGATTCTCATTGGATGGAGAGTTTTCACTTCTGATAGGGGAATAAAAATCTGAACTAAATAAGGACATAGGAGAAGTTTTGTTGGAACTACTGGTAATAAGCCATGAGGAATTCAATATACACCAACATTACAATGTATAAATTGCTGGGATTTTTTTTTTTATCTTGAGTGTATAGATCTGACAGGGAAAATTGACTTCCTAAATTGCTTTATGCAGAGAAGAACTTTCAAAGGAAATTATTAACTCTGTTTGATCAAAAATAACTCTTTCTGCGTCCTTTTATTCCATGTGCCCCTGCTTACTTTCCACTGAACAAATGCCTCGTTCCCTCCATCTCAGCAGCCTCTCCCTATACCTCCTGGCTCCTCATGGAAGACTAATGTTCCCTCCCCAACATCCCATAGTGCCTTAGGGAGCTCCTTCTAGCAAGAGTCAATCTGCTCCATCTCTGAAGCACCTGGCCCTCTGTAGTTACTCTAAGTTTGTTATATTTGAATTTGTTCCTGATTATTTTGAAAGAAAATAAGCAGGATGAAATGTTCATAACATATTTCCCTGAAAGACAGGAAGACTGAATGATGCTGCAAGGGAGCTAAACTAGAAGTTGGGGACCAGAGTAAAAAAATCCCACCTACCACAAAGCAGCTCTGTAAATGTGAGTGGTTCCTTTCATCGCCATCTCATGTTCTTATCTGGAACATCTGCCATGTTCTTATCTGGAAAAGGAGAAAACTTGGATGAAAAGAGGAATTATAATGCCAAGGCTTATAGAGATCAGACAGGCAGCACAAATTAGTGAAATATGATGTACATAAGAACAGGTACATGTAAAAACACATTGGTAAATGGCAATTAGTGTTTTGCTTCTCTGAGGGATGGAAGGAAGTGGTGCGACTGGGGTTAACTCAGACTCAAGCCCACCTAAAGTGTTCACAATCACTTGGCTGCAGCTGAATTTTGACCTGAAAGCTCAGTGTTGATATATCACCTGATTTTTCTGAAAAAGCCAGAAATTTATCTTTTCATATGAAATTCCATTTTAAAAAAAAATATCTGCCTCACATTTTAAAAGATCGTTATGCAGGCAAGAGAAAATCCCAAGAAAACCCATCTGTGGGCCATATCTCAGACACATCACCTCTGCTATGGCTCCTATGCTGCAAAGTTCTGGGGCTTCTAGGTTCTGCTAAGAAAGTAGGAAGCTGAAATAAATAATCAATTTCTACTATGGTCTGAAGGTTTCTGTCTCTCCAAAATTCGTGTGGATACGTAATCCTCAATGCAAATGTTTTAAGAGGTGGGGCTTTTAGGAGATGATTAAGCTATTAGGACTCTGCCCTCCTAAATGGAATATGTACCCTAATAAAAGGATTCTAAGGAACTAGGCAGCCCTTACCCTCTGTCACCATGTGGGGACTAAGTGATGAGGTATCATCTTTTCATCAAAGAAACCTCATCAAACACAAAATCTGCTGATCCTTTTATCTTGAATTTCCCTGCCTCCAGAAATGTGAGAAATAAATTTTTATTATTTATAAAAAGTTGAAATAAATTTCCGTTTCTTCTTTTCAGTGTAAGATATTTTATTACAGCAACTGGAATTGGGTAAGACAACATCTTAGCTGAGGGTATACTTAATGTGCTTTTTATGTTAACCCCTTTGAAAGTTAAATCTTTTATTAAAAATAATAATAGCAGCTTTGTGTGCTATTAAAATAACACATAATATTTACATTCAGGAGGCTGTATAAAAGTCATTTGTTCAAACATTTGTTGAATAATAAGATCATAAAAGTATTTGCTACCAGAAGCATTTTATTCATCTTTTAGTTGTTTATTTCAGTGCAGCACCTACCTATAGCCTGGTGGCTCAAAGCCAAATGTAAGAACACTGCACGATACTCCCCAGTTGAAAGTGCTTCAAATGAGACACTACATGAATGAATTATTCAAGGACCCTGTTGTTCCATCCACTATTCCTTACTTTTGTAACTACAAAGGGAAACACCTACTCTTGAATCAGCGTGTACCTGGAAGCTGTAGGTAACCCCATCAACTGCTCAACCCTAGGTCTGCCTCTCAGCCAAAATGGGCATCCTGTGCCTTCCTCTTTTTTTGCTACAGGCCATAAGGACTGTCCTCTTCTACTGAGCTGCCCATGTCCACTACGTCTTCCAGTTGCCTCTTCCTGCCAAGACGGGCCTCTGAATTGGCTGTAGCGTCTCCCCTCCCCCTTTCATAAAAGCCCAGAAGACAAGCACACAGAGCCCATATGTGTACTTAGTTTTTCTGTTAACCATTTTGGCAAAAGACAAGGGTCATAACTTTTACCATCCCAGTGTCACAGCATGTCCTGGTTTCCCGATTCTTCAGCATCCTTGTCCCAGGACTCTGATTTCCTGCTGTCTTTACCTAGTGGGTTTTGACCCTCAGCCTTACCTTAAAGGAATATTTTCAGTAGTTGTTGAGGTACAAATGCTTTCTCATTACATGGCTGAATGACCTGGTGGTGAATTCTGAGATTTTAGTGCACCAGTCACCTGAGTAGTGTACATTGTACTTACTATGTAGTTATTTTTATCCCTAGCCCTCTGAGCTTCCCCCTTCTGAGTCTCTAAAGTCCATAATATCACTCTGTATGCCTTTGCATACTCACACCTTAGTTCCCATTTTTAAGTGAGAGTATACAGTTCTTGGTTTTCCACTCCTGAGTTACATCATTTAGAATAATGGGCTCCAGCTATAAATAACTTGCTGCAAAAGACATTATTTCAATTTTTTACGGTTGAGTAGTATTCCATGTTGTACATATACTACTTTTTCTTTATCCACACATTAGTCAATGAGAAATTAGGTAGATTCCACAACTGAGAATTGTGCTACTATAAACATGCATGTAAAAGTGTCTTTTTTATATAATGACTTAGTTTCCCTTGGGTAGATATCCAGTAGTGGGATTGTTGTATTGAACATTAGATCTATTTTTAGTTCTTTAAGGAATCTCCATACTGGATTCCATAGAAGTTGTGTGAATTTATATTCCCACCAGCAGCATATAAGTGTTTCCTTTACTTCATATCCACACCATTGTCTCTTGTTTTATGACTTTTTACTAATGCCCATTCTTGGAGGAGTAAGGTGGTATGTCAATCATGGTTGGACTTTGCATTTCCCCACTGAGTAAAAATATGGTTTGGGTCTGTGTCCCTGCCCAAAACTCAAGGAAAATTTTAAACCCTGATGTTAGAGGTGGGGCCTGGTGGGAGATGATTTGATCATGCTGGTGTATGTCCCATTTGCTGCAGTTTTTGTGATAGTGAGTTACCATGAGATCTGGTTGTTTGAAAGTTTGTAGCACTTTTACTCTCACTTACTACAGCTCTAGCCATGTAAGATGTGTCTGCTTACCCTTTGCCTTCTGCCACAATTGAAAGTTTCCTGACTCCTACTCCACCACCCCCAGCCATGCTTCCTTATGGCCTGTGTAGCTGCAAGCCAATTACATTTCTTTTCTATATAAATGACCCAGTCTCAGATATTTCTTTACAGAAGTGCAAGAACAGACTAATACAGAAAAGTGGTACCAGGAGTAGGGTATTGCTATAAAGGTACCAAAAATGTAAAAGTGACTTTGGAATTGAATAACAGCCATAAGTAGAGTTTGGAAGCCTTAGAAGAAGACAGGAAGATGAGGGAACATTCAGAATTTCCTAGAGACTTGTTAAACTGTTGTGATTAAAGTGCTGATAGTGATATTAAAAATAAAGTCAAGGCTGAGGTGATCTCAGATGAAGATGAGAAATTTATTGCAAACTGGAGCAGGGGCTGCTTTTGATGTGCATTAGCACAGAAGTTGGAGGCATTCTGCTCCTGCCCTAGGAATCTCTGGAACTTTGAACTTGAGAGTAATGATTTAGGGTATTTGGTGGAAATAATTTCTAAGCAGCAAAGTGGAAGCAGAGGTTGGAAGTTTGGAAAATTTGTAGCCTTGCCATGTGATAGAAAAGAAACATCCATTTTCTGGGGAGGAATTCAATCTGTCTGCAGAAATTTGCATATGTAAACATCACCCAAATGTCGATAGCCAAGATAGTGGGGAAAATGCCTCAAATGCATTTTAGAGAATTTCCCAGCAGCTCCTCCCATCACAAGCCTGGAGGCCTAAGAGAGAAGAATGATTTGTTGGCCTGGCCCAAGGCATTGCTGCCTTGTGCAGCCTTGGGACATGGTGCCCTGCATCCCGGCTGCACCTGCTCCAGCCTTGACTAAAAGGGACTATGGAACAGTTCATGCTATTGCTTCAGATAATGCAAGCCTCAAGCCTTGGTGGCTTCTGCATGGTGTAGGGCCTGTGAGTGTGCACAAAGCAAAAGTTGAGTCGTGGGAGCCTCTGCCTAGATTCCAGAGGATGTATGGAAATGCCTGGATGTCCAGACAGAAGTCTGACACAGGGTTGGAGCACTCATGGAGAACCTCTACTATGGCAGTGCAAAGGAAAAGGTGGGATTAGATCCCTCACACAGAGTCCCCACTGGGGTACTGCCTAGTGGAGCTTTGAGAAGAGGGCCACTGTCCTCTGGCCCCTAGAATGGTAGATCCACTGACAGCTTGTACTGTGCACCTGGAAAAGCCACGGGAACTCAACACCAACCCATGAAAGCAGCCATTGAAAGCAGCCATGAAAGCAGCCATTGAAAGCAGCACCAACCTATGAAAGCAGCCTGTATCCTGCATAGGCATAGGGGTGGGGCTTCCCAAGGCCTTGGGAGCCCATCCCGTGAATTAGTGTGGCCTGGATGTGAGACATGGAATCAAAAGAGATTATTTTGGAGCTGTATGATTTAATGACTGCCCTGCTGGGTTTTGAACTTGTGTGGGGCCTGTATCCCCTTTGTTTCAGCTGATTTATCCCTTCTGAAATAGGTGCATTTACCTAATGCCTGTACCCTCATTGTATCTTGGAAGTAACTAACTTGCCCTTAATTTTAAGGCTCATAGGCAGAAGGGACTTGCCTTATCTTATCTTAGAGGAGACTTTGGACTTAGTCATTTAAGTTCATGCTGAAATGAGTTAAGCCATTTGGGGGACTGTTGGGATGGTATGATTGTTTTGAGATGTGAGAAGGTCATGAGATGTGGGAGGGGCAAAGAGTGAAATGATACAGTTTGACTCTGTCTCCACACAAATTTCATGTCAAATTGTAATTCCTAATATTGAAGGAGGGGCCTGGTGGAAGTTAATTGAATCATAGGGTCAGATTTCCTTTTTGGTACTTTTCTTGTGATACTGAGTGAGTTACTGTAAGATATAGTTGTTTAAAATTGTGTAGAACTTCCTCCCTCTCTCTCTTGCTCCTTTTCTAGCTATATAAGATGTGCCTGCTTCCCCTTCACTTTCCACCTGACTGCAAGTTTCCTGAGGCCGCCCCAGTCATGCCTTTTGTATAGCGTCTGGAAACATGAGTCAAGTAAGCCTCTTTTCTGTATAAATTTCCTGGACTAATAAAAATAGCAAGGTTTAGCTTTTTTTTTTTTTTTTTTTTTTTTTTTTTTGAGACGGAGTTTCGCTCTTGTTACCCAGGCTGGAGTGCAATGGCGCGATCTCGGCTCACCGCAACCTCCGCCTCCTGGGTTCAGGCAATTCTCCTACCTCAGCCTCCTGAGTAGCTGGGATTACAGGCACACGCCACCATGCCCAGCTAATTTTTAGTAGAGACGGGGTTTCACCATGTTGACCAGGATGGTCTCGATCTCTTGACCTCGTGATCCACCCGCCTCGGCCTCCCAAAGTGCTGGGATTACAGGCTTGAGCCACCGCGCCCGGCGGTTTAGCATTTTTTAATATGTTTGTTGGACATTTGTATTTGTAAGTTGTTTTTTTTTTTTTTTTTTTTTGAAATGAAGTTTTGTCCTGCTACCTAGGCTGGAGTGCAGTGGCATAATCTTGGGCATTTACTGCAGCCTCTAACTCCTAGGCTCAAGTGATCCTCCAGTGTCAGCCTCCCAAGTAGTTGGGACTACTGTTGCAGATATTTTTATTATAACATTCACAGCCACATAACTAATTATATTTTATATCCTCTTTGAAGCAACTTCTGCATCTGTATAACTTTTGTATTTTTTGTTAAGATAGGGTTTCACTGTGTTGCCCAGGCAGGTGTCAAACTCCTGGGCTCAAGCCATTTGCCTGGACCTCCCAAAGTGCTGCGATTACAGACATGGGCCATGATGCCTAGTTCTTGTATTTCTTCTTTTGATAAATGTCCATTCATGTTATTTTCTACTTTTTGATCAAATTATTTGTTTATGTCTTGCTGATTTGAATTCCTCATAGATTACGGATACTAGTCCTATGTCAGATGCATGGTTTGCAAATATTTTCTTCCATTATGTGGGTTAGCTACTCCATTGTTTCTTTTGCTGTAAAAAGGCTTTTTAGTTTAATTGTTTCATTTATTTATTTTTGGTTTTATGCCATTTGCTTTTTGAGTCTTAGTCATAAATTCTCTGCTATACTAATGTCTAGAATAGTTTTTTTCATGATATATACAGAATTTTTTATGGTTTAAAATCTTATATTTCAGATTTTCAACAAATTTGAGTTGATTTTTGTATAAGGTGAAAGATAGGAATCCAGTTTTATCCTTCTGTATGTGGCTTGCCAGCTTTCCCCACACCATTTGTTAAATAGGTTCTTGATTCCCCAATTTATGTTTTTCAATGCATTGTCAAAGATCAATTGGCTGTATGTATTTGGGTTTATTCATTTCTTGTTCTGTTTTAAAAGTAGGTCTATGTGCCTACTTTTATATCAGTATCATGCAATCTTGGTAACTCTAGCCTTGTAGTATAATTTGAAGTCCAGTAATGAGATGCCTCCAGATTTGCTCTTTTTGCTTAGGATTTCTTTGGCTAATCAGGCTCTTTTTGCTTCCACATGAATTTGAGGATTGGTTATTCTAATTCAGTGAAAAATGATGTTGGTATTTTGATGGGAATTGCATTGAATTTGTAGATGGCTTTGGGCTGTATGATTATTTTCACAATGTTGATTTTTTCAATCCACGAGCATGGGATGGTTTTCCATTTGCTTGTGTCATATATGATTTCTTTCTGCAGTGTTTTTTACTTCTCTTGTAGCATATGAATATTTCAGCTCTCTGGCTAAGTATCTTTCTTGGTATTTTATTTCATTCCAAATGTTGTTAAAGAAATTAAATTTTCAATTTGATTCTCAGCATGGTAATTGTTTGAGTATAGTAGCGCTACTGATGTATGTACATTTATTTTGTAACCTGAAATGTACTAAATTTTTTATCAAATGTAATAATTTTGGAGGCACCTTTAAAAATTTCTAGACATAAATCATATTATCTACAAACAGTGATAGTTTGACTTTTTTTTTTTTTTTCAATGTGTATGCCCTTCATTCCTTTCTCTTGCCTGATTACGCTGGCTACAACTTCCAGAAGTATGTTGAATAGGAGTGAGAATATGAGCATCCTTGTCTTGTTTCAGTTCTTAGGGGAAATGTTTTTAACTCTTCCCCATTCAGTATGCTGTTGTCTATGGGATTTTCATATATAGCTTTCATTATTTTGAAGTTAGTTTCCTCTATGCTCAGTTTTTTAAGAGTGTTTGTCATAAAAGGATGCTGAATTTTTTCAAATGTTTTCTATGCATCTATTCAGATAATCATATGGCTTTTGTTTTTCAATGCTCTTTATTTAATATATCATATTTATTGATTTGCATATATTACACTGTCTCTGAATCCCTGGTAGGAAATGTACTTGATCATGATGTGTTATCTTTCTAATGTGCTATCAGATTCAGTCAGCTAGTATTCTGTTGAGGTTTTTTTAATCTATGCTTATCAGAGTTATTGGTCTGTAGATTTTTTGCTGTTGTTATGTCTTTTACTGGTTTTGGTAGCAGGATGATCCTGGATTTATAGAATTATTTAGGGAGGACTCCCTCTTTCTCTCTCTCTTCTTTTTTTTTTTTTTTTTTTTTTTTTAGTACGATTGATACCAATTCTCCTTTGGATGTCTGGTGGAATCAGCTGTGAATCCATCTGGTTGTAGGCTATTTTTTTTGTTGCCAATTTTGAAATTACTGATTCAGTATTGCTACATGGCATTTGTCTGTTCAGGGTTTCTATTTCTTCCTGATTTAATCTAGGAGGGCTTTAGGTTTCCTGAAATTAATTCATTTCCTCTAAGTTTTCTAGTTTGTGTACTTAGAGGTGTTCATAGTAGTCTCAAATGATCTAATGTATTTCTGTGCTGTTGTAATGTCTTCAGCTTCATTTCTAATTGAACTTCTTTGAAGTTTCTCTCTTCTTTTCTTGGTTAACCTAACTAATGGTGTATCAGTTCTGTTTATCTTTTCTAAGAACCAGCTGTTTGTTTCATTGGGCTTTTGTATTTTAATTTTAATTTAATTCTCCTCTGATTATTTCTTTTCTTCTACTAGCTTTGGGTTTAGTTTTGTTTTTTGTTTTTTGTTTTTTTCTTTTTTTCTCCCCAGTTTCTTGAGGTGTGTCATTAGATTGTTGTCTAATTGTGCTCTTTCAGTCCTTTTTTTTTTTTTTTTTTTTTTTTTTTTTTTTTTTTTATTATTATTTTTTTAGACAGGCTGTTACCCAGGCTGGACTGTGGTGGTATGATCTTAGCTCACTGTAACCCCTGCCTCCTGGGTTCAAGTGATTCTCCTGCCTCAGCTTCCAAAAGAGCTGGGACTACAGTTGCACACCACCACACCAGGTATTTTTTGTATTTTTAGTAGAGATGGGGTTTCACCATGTTGGCAAGGTTGCTCTCAAACTCTTGGCCTCAAGGGATCCACCCACCTTGGCCTCCCAAAGTGTTGGGAGTAAAGGCATGAGCCATGGCACTCAGCCTCTTTCAGACTTTTTGATGAAGGCACTTAGTACTATAAAATTTCCTGTTAGCACAGTTTTTGCTTCATCACAGAGGTTTTGATAACTCATATCATTATTATAGTTCAATTCAGATAATTGATTTTCATCTTTATTTATTTATTTATTTATTTATTTATTTATTTATTTATTGAGATGGAGTTTTACTCTTGTCGGTCAGGCTGCAGTTCAATGGCATGATCTCAGCTCACTGCAACCTCCACCTTCCAAGTTCAAGCAGTTCTCTTGCGTCAGACTCCCAGGTAACTGGGATTACAGGTACCCGCTACCACACTCAACTAATTTTTGTACTTTCAGTAGAGACAGGGTTTCACTATTGGCTGGGCTAGTCTTAAACCCCTGACCTCAGGTGATCTAACCACCTTGGCCTCCCAAAGTGCTGGGATTATAGGAGTGAGCCACCACAAGTAACCTCCATCTTAATTTCTTTGTTAACTCATAAATCATTCAAGAAAAAGTTATTTAATTTTCATGTATTTGTATAGTTTTGAAGATTCCTTTTGTTGTTGGTTTCTAGCTTTATTCCATGGTAGTCTGAATAGATACCTGATATAGTTTAACTGTTTTTTAAATTGACTGAGTTGTGTTTTGTGGCCTATCATATGGTCTGTCTTTGGAGAATGTTTCATGTGCTGATGAGAAGAACATATATTCTACAGTGCTTGAGTAGAATTTCTGTAAATATTTGTTAAGTCCATTTTTTCTACTATGTCATTTAAGTCCACTTTTTGGTTAACTTCCCGTCTTGATAATCTGTCTAGTGCTGTAAGTGGTGTATTGAATTCTCCCACTATTATTGTGTTGCTGTCTATCTCATTGCATATGTCTAGTAGTAATTGCTTTATGAATCTGGGTATTACAGTGTTTGGTGCATATAAGTTTAGAATTGTGATATCTTCTTGTTGGATTCATTATTTAATCATTTCATAAGTACCTTCTTTGTCTTTTTTAACTGTTGTAGCTTTGAATTCTGTTTTCTCTGATATAAGAATAGCTACGTCTGCTTACGTTTGGTTTTCATGTGCATGGAATATCTTTTTCCACTCCTTTATCTTGAGTTTTATGAATCCTTGTGTTTTAGGTGAGTTTGATAAAGACAGCATATATTTGATCTGTGATTTTTCATTAATTCTGTCATGGTGTATACTTTAAGTGGAGCATTTAGGTTATTTATATTAAACATTAATATTGAGATATGAGGTACTGTTTTCTTCATGTTAACTGTTTTCCAGTCTTTTTTAATTATATTATTGCCTAATAAGACCTGTGAGTTTTAAGCTTTCAAGAATTTCTATTTCGATGTATATTGAACTTTTGTTTCAATATTTAGAACTTCTTTTGGCATTATTTGTAGTCCTGATTTGGGAGTGACAAATTCCCTAAGTACTTGTTTGTATGAAAATGACTTTATTTCTCTTTCATTTATGAAACTTAGCTTTACTGGATACAAAACTTTTAGCTGACAATTATTCTGTTTAAGAAGGTTGAAAATTGAATCTCCATTTCTTCCAGCTTGTAAGGTTTCTGCTGAAAAGTCTGCTGTTAATTGGATAGGTTTTCCTTTACATGTTACTTTATACTTTTGTCTCATTGATCTTTGAATTATTTCCTTCATGTTGAGTTTACATAGCCTGATGACTCTGTGCCTTGTGAAGATCTATTTGTAATGAATTTCCCAGGAGTTTTTTAGTATCTTTTATTTGAATATCTAAATCTCTAGCCAGGCCAGTTAAGTTTTCCACAATTGTTCCCTCAAGATTTCCAGAATTATTTTCTCTTTTCTCTCAGGAACACCAATTATTCTTAAGTTTGGCCTTTTTACATAATCCCATATTTCTTGGAGATTTTGTTCATTTCTTCTTTTTCTTTATTTTTGTCTGACTGTGTTCATTTAAATATCTTGTCTTTGAGCTCTAAAATTTTTTCTTCCAGTTCTTCTAGACTGTTGTAAAATTTTTCTACTACATTTTGTAATTCCCTTTGTATTTCACTTCCAGAAGTTTTTATTGGATTTATTTATTTATTTAGAATATCTATCTCTCTAGAATATCATTTATTTATATCCTGAACTGTTTTTAAATTCATTTATAATTGTTTTCACCTTTCCTTGGTATCTCCTTGAATAGCTTAATAATAGCCTTCTGAATTCTTTATCTGCTATTTCAAAAATTTCATCTTTATTTCAATCCAATACTGGACAGCTAGTGTGATCTTTTGAGGGTGTTATAGAACTCTGTTTTGTCATATTACCAGAATTACTTTTCTGATTTTTTTTTCATTAGGGTAGTGTTTCTTCTAATTATTATTGAATTTATGTTGATTTGATTGTGTTTGTTTTTAATTTTTTTTTCTCATAAGTATGTCACATTAATGCTTATATTTAAATATAGCCTAATTCAGTTATTGATTCTTTCATGGGAGGAGACTCTGTAAGTTTTCTTGGTTGTAGAGAGTCTTTGTAGGATAATTTTCTCATATGCTGGTTGTAGTAGCAATGTATTTATTGTGTCAGCAACTTTACTGTCTCCTATAAGATTGTGATGGTAGAGGACTCTTGAAGCTTATTTCATTTCCCCACGGTGTACACTTTTTTATGTATTTATTTTTCCCCAGTATTTTCTTTAAGCCTTTTCCTGTTTAGAAAAAAAAAATAGTATAGCTTGCTGCCAGCACATTTTAAATAAACATGCTTTCTGAGGCTGAAGCAAATCTGACTTTCAATATAAAAATAAAATATAAACTCTTGAAGTTATTTCTAAGTAGAACAAACATCAGAATCATTTCAGTCATCAGACTGTCTATGTCCAAAAAATTGGATTCATCAAATGAGTCTTTGGCCAACAACTGTTCATGACTGATGTTAACATCATGCAAAGGAAAGCTATATTTTCTAGGATTTGGCATTTTCAGCAATTGAGAATTAATATATTTTTAAAATAGAAATACCACAACTAAAACAGAATGCTATGCATAGAATGATGTCTTTAGTTTCCAAAGTTGATATACTAGAGTGATGTAAAAATAATAATAAAAGTGAAATATTTCATGGCAAATTTATCTCATGATAAATGTTTCAGCCAAAAGCACCACCAATGAATATTCTTGGGACAAAAGTGAAAAGGTTAATGATTTGATGGTTCAGGTTTCAGGCCAGTAAGAGAGATTTCCCTGAGTGAGAATCAGTTGTGGCTAAAGCTGAGGGGTAAATGAAATACTCAAGTGTGGGCAGAGGTCCCTGTCTTGCCAAAGGTGGCTGGAGAAGCTCTCAGTAAATCACACTGAGGTCTTACAGGAGGAAGGGTTGGAGCTACTTTGGCTCTCCTGGCAGGTAAAGCAGGAAAGCTATCCACTTCTCAGACACATCCTTGTCCCAGTGCTCCAGCTATTCAGACCAGACAGGCACCTCTCTTAACCTGTAAAAATGTTGATTTTTCAGGTAGAAAGAAATTGTGACTGACTTGAAAGCCCAAATCTGGAGGGGGTCCTCTTGCAGGGATGCTTTTACCCTGAAATGTTCTAGAAAGGTTGTCTATAGTTGCACCCAAGCAAAGCTCCCATGAGAGAAGCCCCAACTGTGCTCATGGTAGTGGAAAGAGGAAAAGTTGTTTCCTTCTCCAACACCCTTCACATGCACTAAGGCTGTCTGATTGTTAGATTAGAGCTGCAGACTTTCCTTGCTGAGCCCAGCACTATAACTGTGCCTCTGCTGAAAGAAACTGCTCACCAATAGAAGGATGCAGTTCTCAAGGCCTGTCATTATTTCATGGGCTGTTCCCTTGATGTGGTGCACTCCATCTTCTCCTAGGCGTAGAAGTCCCTGGGAGCCAGATTACTGTGAGTATTGTTACTCTGCTGGGTCTAGCTGCCTAGTGAAATTATCATAGTCCAAGCTGGTGCTAGGGAATGTCATCAAGAGATCCAGTGATGTGACCTGTCCTCCAGCCTCCCAGAAGTGGGTAGCAGCACCAGCTCTACTGCTGGTGGCAGGGGAGTGACATATCCTCTGTGAGATTCCTTGGTTATAGAATGCCTTAGTGTGTTGGCTTTCTCAAATGCCACTTATCGTAGTAATAAACTGATCATAAGGACAGAATCAGGACCTCTTGATTAGCCAGAGTGGTGCAGGCAGTGGTGATAGCTTAGACTACACAGCAATTTTCTCCTTCCTGGACTCAGTGTTATTCTACCAGGAGATGTTGTAATGGACTGTGTTGGCTGGCCTCCAGCCAGGAGGCGGCACTTGCCAAAGAGCACAAGCTGTGGTAGTAACAGTGTGATTTTTGCTCGCCTTGTGTTCTCCAGAGGGGCTAATTCGGTTTATCAGGCAATGGGTAAGGCCATAAAGCTCCCAAATGTTTCTGTCCTTTGTGTTAAGCTATCAGGGCAGGTGGCACGGCAAAGCTAGGTGTGGCCTAGGTCAGGTGGGTTTGTGCACTGATTTTCCATGTGCAGGACAAGCATCAGTTCCTGTAGGTGTCAGGTGAAAGAGGTGGTTCTCAGGCCACTAGGCTGATGTTCCAGAGGTGAGTGTTACTGTCTCTGCTGCACAGAAGAGTTTGTGCAGGGAGTGGGGAGTAGAGGACTTCAGTAAGCCCCACACTGATCCTACACACTTGGTGATGGAGATCTCACTCCCACTGTATACCAGTAGCAGCAGTGATCTAAGTTCCAGACAGCCTATACTTAGAATTTGCAACTGCCCCAGGTCATAGGCTTTCCCCATGGAGATAGCAACTGCATATTTCAGGCCATGCCCCTTCGGGTCCACCCATAAAGCCAGACTCCCAGTTCCTTTGCTTGTGGCTGCAGCCCCTGTTTCACTTGCATGGGCTGGCTTTGGCCAAGAGAGTTCATCCCCATACAAGGCTACATCATAAAACTCAGTTTGGGGCTTCTTTTCACCTGCAACCAACTGCCTGAACTATTTGGCTGACTTTCAAAGAATCCACTGTGAAGATCAATAAGGAATGGCTTTCCTTGCTTTGCACTGGAGACTAAAAATCCACAGAATTCTTTCCACTGCTGTTCCTACTTTTATGGTCTACTGCCCTCTCCAAGTCAGTTGCTGTGCTGGGTAGGATTTTCAGGCTCTCTGGTTAGGATGTGAATCCAAGAAGCAGTCTCTCCCCATCTTTGGGGACTCATAGCTCTTTGCCTTACTCAGTGTAGGCTGCAGCGTGCTGCTTCCTTCAAAGGCTGTGTGGGTTTTTCAATTTTCCTGTTCAGTTCCTGAATTGCTTCTTGAAAAAAGTTTGTGGTATGAATCTCCACACAATATTTTGCCCTTCCAAGTGGGAGAAGTATGCTAACAATTCCTCTAACACACCATCTATCTTGGGAAAAAATTAAAAAAAAAACCTCAGCCTCACTTTGACCCTTTGTTTAGATGCAATAAGGCCTGGAGAAGCACAGACCAGATAACTGTTGCTCCCCACACACATCCAGAGGAACAACTGGCATGTTCGTGGAAGAGCTTGAGCTTGGGATCGACAAGTTTACCAGGTGCCTTCTCTGCCCAGAAATGAGCTGCTTCTGGGCTTTCTTTACTCACACATTTGTGGATATGTAGGAGGGTGGGGTTATTTGCCCAGTGGTAATTGGGATCCCCTAGCAGCTATCCCTCCACATGATGGGCACTCCCAGGACGATCTGTGAGAAGGACTTAAAAACTTTGATCTCTTTACCTTGTGAATCTCTTTTATCATCTGTGAAATTGGGATGATCACAGTGCCTCCCTCATTTCATGGAGCTGTTGAGAATTTCAAGGAGATACATGCCTTTAAGGCTCTTGGCACAGTTCCTGGCACAGAAGGAGCCTCCATAAGTCAGCCCAATTTGTTACCATGATGACTAGGAAGAACTCAGTTTGTGCAGTGTCACAGCACTCTTGAGACATCTTGGGAGAAAGGGGCTGTGGGGTGGAACAGAGGTCCTTCTGGAGGGCTCTGTGGCCTTGGTGCTCATGGCCATCTCCCTTAAGCCATATCCCAGTTTGTGAATCAAGAGGGTTCTTTGGAAACTCAGTGCCTAGTGTGTGGTGCTCTAGGCTGCAGGCCCCATGCTTGTCTGAATGCAGGTACACATCCTAAAGCTAGGGAATTGCAAAAATATTAAATACCTGCAATGGCATGGGCCCTGACAAATTGGAAAAGTGTGTGCTGCAGAGGACACACACCCCATCTCACCTACAACATTCACATGCAAAATCCAATCTATGAGCACTTTCCCAGTGGCAATCTCCTCACTTTCTCAGTGGCAATCTCCTCACTTTCTCAGTGGCAGTTTCAGGCACATGCTAACCTTGATTGAATCAATATACAGACTCTACTCCATGTTAAGTCATAACAAACACTAAGCTATTGGTGAGTGTGTACTATCCATTTTAACTCCTGCCTGAGGAGCCCTTCCACTTCTCCTCCTTGAGTTGGGTTGAGGGAGGATGTGCACATCTGTTTGATTAACTGTACCTGACATGGACAGGGTGTGTAGGTCACAGACACTTCTTCACTAGCTGTTGTTATTCACCATGGTGACTCTTCACAGCACACCTCTGGCATTATTTCCTGGGGAAACAGGCTGAAAGTTAGTGAATGTGCCCTGAGTCACAGAGGTAGCAAGTGACCTTGCTGGGACTCAAGCCTAGTACTGTGGACTTCAATGTCTCATCCTGACTTCTTCTTCATTATCAGATATTATGCTCCATAATGCAGGCAGTTGCTTTATTTGAAATGTACAGCACAGACACAGGTGGATGTGAACATCTAGCTGTCTTAGGATGCCTTCTACTTCTCTCATAAATAAGACAGCTCCTTTCTTCAACCCATAATAAGGCAAACAGTGAGTAACAACCAGGTGTGATATTTATGATTTCTATTCCATGTGGTGGGAGGAGATGATCCTTCATAACTTCTCTCTCCTAGTATTTGCTCTGCTCCTCAGAGGCTCTCATGACAGTGTTTTAAATCCCAGGATTTGGAGTTAGTCAAACTTTGGTCTGGTTTCCAGCTCTACCACTTCCTAAGCATGCCTGACCTTGGGCCATGAGCACATGGTGGTTTCTACTCTCATGGAGGTGCAGTGCTGAGAGAGAGACCCAGCAGTGAGCACATGAGGGTAGTGATGTAAGTGTGACATGGGTGGGGCTATGAAGGGGCAGAGAAGAGTCAATCTGCCTCATACCTCCTTCCCCTGTGCTGTTCCTTCTTCTACAGCTTCCTTCTTCACCACTAAAGAAGAGATCCTCCATCTATAAAAGCCCTTCTAGATACAACTTCCTCCATAGACCCAATCTGTCTTCTGTGGCCTTTCCTTCGTGCCTCAAAGACATCCTATATCTACCTTAAAATGCACTCTCTTGGTCATGCCATATTACACCTTATTTTTCAAAAGGAATCTATGTCTGACTCATCTCAGTGTTCCTCAGAGTTCAGTGGCTCGCACAGAAAGAAGTTCAGTAGATGTTTACAGGTTTCCACTGAGAACATACTCAAATAATTCTGCCTTTCCCAAATGCTTTCTCTGGTATGGAAATTAAATGCAGGGCCTGGAAGAATACATTCTGGTTAAAAGTACAGCTGAATGTCTATTAATATGATACAGGTGTGTTTGTGACTATAATTGGTGACCAAATGGGATGATATGGCTGTCTCTATTCTAGTTTTAGAAATTGTAGGATTTTTAATCCTGTTTAGAAATGCATCCACATTTTTTCATACTGATAAGCTTCATCTAGGCAAATGTAAGCATCTTCTTATGCAATGACAAAATAAATTTAACTGCAAACATTTTCTGAAACAAAACATTATTAATGAGAATCATATTTTACTCTATTATTGTCAGTGTCTAAGTTTGATTTCTATTGCCAAGCTTAACAAGGTGTAAACTTTGTAATTCTAGGTCATTTGTGGAAATCTGGAAACCTCTCTGCCTCTATTTTCCTCCTCCTCCTAGAGTTCCCCCAGCAGAGAATGTGGTAAGCACATTCACCTCTATGACGTACTTCAAGCTTTTGCAAATGATAGCTCTTTGTTCCCATTTCACTGAAAGGGTTTGGGAGGCAATGTGATGACTCACAAGTGAGGGATGGATTGTGTCCTCCATGGTAGGGACAGAATGGCTGTTGGAGGTGGAGACCTGTGTATGTTCATGCAACTGCACCCGGCAGCACATTGTTCTGGTGAATGTACATGTCAAAGGTATTTCCATCCCCTTTCCATTCTACATTTTCCCAGGTTAGAAATATGCTTTATAAAGGGTAAATGTTCTGTAAAATACAAAGCACTATACAAAAGATGATAGTACATGTGAGAGTAAGTAAACAGCAAAAAAGCATTGCTTACAATGAAATGATTGAAAAGCCAATTCTAAAACAAAATTTTCAATGCATCTTAAATATTTATGTTACTGTGGTAATGACCTCAACATATTTCTAAAGCATACTTACCTTTGTTACCAAGGTAAGTATGCTTTAGAAATATGTTGACATCTGCAAAGTGTGAGTATTCAAAATTGCCATGAGGTGGGAAAAGGAAAGTAAACCATGCTAAGTATGAGGAGATTTTTTTCCATGAAATGTGAACTGTAAGGTGGTGAGAAGGTTTAGGTGTGATGTGATGAGATCATTTTTTGGCCACTGTGTCTATTATCAGTTTTATAACACTCAATTCAGCATTATAATTTCCTGAAATTCACCATTTAATTAAGGCTATAGATTTTGATTAAAATGTCTTTTAAAATATCAAAGAGCATAATATTTATAGTGAAAAAGAAAACTGCTTGGTACATACACGTCAGTTAGAGGGACAAGACACCTTAGGGATTCACCGGGGAGTCACCTGTGGATGGGGTTTTAGTTTCTGTCTTTGAGATGACCTTCAAAAAGTGCCTCTCTGTTGAGAATTCAGAGGATGTCGAAGAGATAATTAGGTAAAATAGGAAGGTCTGCTCAGGATACATGAGGGAGTTAAATAAAAATGCAGGAGCAATTACAATTTTAGTTATTTGTAACTGTTTTGTGCTAAGTCATATCATTGTCACGGATAACATGAAACAATGAAATATACTAAATATCAATCAACAAAATCCAATTTTCTTTTCTCCATCCAAATACCTAGCACTGATTTCCAGAAAAAAATCCCCCAAATATCATCTCTGGAATAAAAAAAAAATATTCTTTAAAGTTGTCAGACCACAAGGTAAAAACAACAAAAAAAAAAATCCACAATGCTTTTTTTCTTACTCTTTGATATGTGCAACTGAAGATATTTCTCATTGCAAACTAATTTCCATCCAGCATGTGACATAAAAACATTTTTCATATTAGGATAGTAATAAGGGATCACACTCTTTAGCCTTAGGCATTTCAGAGGAAACAAAAAATTAAGGTGGAAACGGGCAGACCAAGGAAAGCAGAATAGAAGGCTCCACAGATCAACCCCTTCGCAAGGACACAAATTTAGCGACTATCTACCCAGATCCAAAAATCAGGTGAACTCTCATAGTACCTGGTTGTATCACTGAAAGAGACATTGAAGAGTTAGAAAAAAAAAAAAAAAACAGTCTTAAATCGCTGACACTACTCCTTCCCTTCCCTAGGCAGTGGCAGTGTGAGGTAAAGAGCATCTCTGGAAGCCGGAAGAGCAAGAACACAGCAGTTGTGAGGCACT
This sequence comes from Saimiri boliviensis, assembly GCF_048565385.1. Lineage (NCBI taxonomy): Eukaryota > Metazoa > Chordata > Mammalia > Primates > Cebidae > Saimiri > Saimiri boliviensis. Next base: position 94,160,288 of record NC_133470.1, read on the forward strand.
GAACTCAGTCCTGTGTCTTACAGCAGAAAGGAAAACCAGACCAAACTTAGCTGACTCCCACCTGGGAATGGAGCATTGAAACTGTAGCCAGAGGGAAATTGCCCATCCCAGCAATCATAACTTGAGTTCCCACAAGCCTTGACACCAAGAGCTCAGCAGTTCCGGGTTTCTCAGAAAACCTTGAAGGCAGTCTCGGCCATAAGTACTGCAGCTTTGAGGTGAGCTCTAGCACTGAACTGGGCTCGGAGACAGTGGACTGTGGCAGGGCTGTGGAAGGGTGTAGACGACCTACTGAGATGCTGTGGAAGGGTGTAGATGACCTACTGAGACACCAGCTGGGGCAGCCGAGGGTATGCTGGTGTCTCCCCTGCCCTAGCCCCACAGACTGCACAACTAGCAGCTCCATAAAAGAGCCCTTCCTTCCACTTGAGAAGAGGAGAGGGAATTGTGAGGAGCATTTTTTTTTCTTGCATCTTGAATACCAGCTCAACCACAGCAGAATAGGGCACTGGTCAGAGTTGTGAAGCCCGTGTTCCAGGCACTAGCTCCTGGACAACATGTCTAGACACACCCTGGGCCGGAAAGAAATGGGCTGCTTTGAAAGAAATGACCAGGTCCTGGCAGCATTCATCACCGGCTAACTGAGTAGTCCTTGGGCCTTGAATAAACATTGAGGGCCTTGGGTTATCCTCTGAGACTCACTGGCTTCAGGTACCAGCATGGTAAGAGGGGATAGAGTAATATGTGGGCTATCGGAACCCCCAGTTCAAGGATGTGACTCTTGGACAGCATTTCTGGACCTGCCCTGGACTACACAGGTACCCACTGCCCTGAAGGGCGAGTCCCAGTCCAGGCAGCATTCGCCATGAGCTGACTTAAGCACCCTTGGGACTTAAGGAGCATCAGTGGTAGTGCTGCAGTACTCTCCATGGCCTGTAACAGGGGTGACTAAAGGGTGAGGCTCCCTTGCCTTTGGAAAAGGAAGAGAAGTGTGAGAAGAACTGCTTCTTGTGGCTTGAGTCCCAGCTCAGCTGCAATACAATAGAACACCAGGTAGAGTTCTAAAATCTTTAACTAATTCCTGACTCCTGGATAGCACCTCTGAACTGACCTGTGGGAACTCACTGCCCTGAAAGGAAGGACACAGGCCTGGTTAGCTTTGCCACCTGCTGATTATAGAGCCTTAGGGCTTTGAGCAAATACAGGCGTTGGCCAGGGGGTATTTACAGCAGACCTTGGGCAAGACCCAGAGCTGTGCTGGCTTCAGGTCTGATCCATCACAATCATAGCATTGGTGGCCAGAGGAGTGCCTGTGTCACTCCACCCCCAGCTTTAGATGGCTCAGAACATGGAGAGAGAGACACAAACAGTTTGTCTAGGAGAAAGTAAGGGGAGAAAACAAGAGTCTCTGCCTGATTACACAGAGACTTCTCCTGGATCCTTTCCAAGACCATCAAGGTGGTACCTCCACAAATATGCAAGAACTGCAGCATTAGTGGACTTGGGGTGCACCCAAAAGCAGATGCAGCTTAAAAGGAAACACCCAAGTATTTGCAAATATCTGGAAAACATTCTCCAGAAGGATGGGTGCAAACAAGCTCAGACAGTGAAAACTACAATAAATACCTAACTCTTCATTGACCAGACAGCAAAGAATATCTAATAGTATCAACACCATCCAGGAAAACATAACCTAACTGAATGAAGCAAATAAGCCACAGGGACCAATTCTGAATAAACAGATATGTGACCTTTCAAACAGAAAATTCAAAATACCTGTTTTGCTCTAACTCAAAGAAATTAACTATAATATAGAGAATTCAGAATTATACCAGATAAGTTTAACAATGAGTTTGAAATAATTAAAAAGAATCAAGCCAGAATTCCGGCACTGAAAAATGCAAGTGATGGACTGTAGAATTTATCAAATTTTCTTAATAGCAGAATCAATCAAGCAGAAGAAAAAATTAGTGTGAAGACAAGCTATTTGCAAATATACAGTCAAGAAAGACAAAAGAATAAAAAGAGTAGAAATCGATGAAGCATGCCTATAGGATCTAGAAAATAGCTTCAAAAGGACAAATATAATATTTAGTTGTCCTTAAAGAGGAGATAGGAAAAAAAAAAAACCTATGGGTATGCAGTTTCTTCAAATGGGTAATAATAGAGAACTTTCCAAATGTAAAGAAAGGTATCAATATCCAAGTATGAGAATGTTATAGAACACAAAGGATATTTAACTCAAAGAAGTCTACCTCAAGTCTTTTATTAATCAAATTCCCAAAAAAGCAAGGATAAAGAAGGATTCTTAAAACAGAAAGATATGAGAAACAAATAACAACCTATGAATCTCCAATATGTCTGACAGTAGACTTTTCAGTGGAGACCTTTCAGGCCAGGAGAGAGAGGCATGATATATTTAAAGTGCTGAAGGATAAAAATATTTTGCCTTAGAATAATATATCTGAAAAAAAAGATCTTTCAAACTTGAAAAACAAAACTCAGTGGTAAATGTAATTACTCAGGGGTAATTGTAAATACAGAACTCAATGGTAAATATAAAACTGAATATTATAACAATGTAATTGTAGTGTGTAAACTACTCTTATTCTAAGTAGAAAGACTAAAGGATAAATCAATAAAAAATAATAACTACAACTTTTCAAGACATAGTCATTACAATAAGATATGAATAGAAACAACAAAATGTCAAAAAGGAGTGAGACGAAGTTAAGGTGCAATTTTTATTAGTTTTTTTTTTTTGCTTGTTTTTTTATGCAACTAGAACTAAGGGGTTATCAGATTAAAATAATGGGTTATAAGATAGTATTTGCAAGACTCATGGTAACCTCAAACCAAAAAATACACAAGGGATACACAAAAAATAAAAGGTATAAAACTAAATCATATACTCACAGAAAAATCATCTTCACTAAAGGAAGACAGGAATGAAAGAAAAAAGGAGGAGAAGATCATGAAATCATCAGAAAATAAATAACAAAATGACAGGAGTAAGTTTTTACTTATCAATAATAACATTGAATGTAAATGGGCTAAACTCTCCAATTAAAAGACTTCGACTTGCTGAATGCATGAAAAAACAAGACACATTGATCTGTTGCCTACCAGAAACACACTTAATCTGTAAAGACACACATAGCCTGAAAATAAAGGAATGGAAAAAGATATTCCATCCCAATGGAAACCCAAAAGAAGCAGGATTAGCTGTATTCATAGAAGACAAAATAGATTTCAAGATGAAAACTATAAGGGGAAGAAAAGGGAACTACATAATAATGAAAGGATTGGTTCAACAAGAGGATACAAAAATTTTACATATATATGCACCCAACACTGGAGCACCAAGATATATAAAAGAAACAGCATTAGAACTAATGAGAAAGATCGGTCCCAACACAATAAGAGCTACAGACTTCAACACCCCACTTTCAGCAATGGACAGATCTTTCAGATATAAAAGTCAACAAAGAAACATCAGATTTAATCTGCATTACAGACCAAATTGATCTAATAAACATTTACAAAATACTTATTCCAAGGACTGCAGAATATACCTTTTTTTACTCAGTACATGGATCATTCTCAAGGATAGAATATAAGTTAGATCATAAACCAAGTTTTAAAACATTCAAAAAATTAAAACAATATCAAGGATCTTCTCTGACAGCCAAAAAATAAAACTGGTAACTAATAAGAAAAGGAATTCTGGAAACTATACAAATACATAGAAATTAAACAACATGCTCCTGAATCACCAGTGGGTCAATGAAGAAATTAGGAAGTAGATTGAAAAGTTTCTAAAATAATAATGGAAACACAACATACCAAAACCCATGGGATACAGCAAAAGCAATATTAAGTAGGAAGTTTATAGATATAAGTTCCTACACTAAAAAACAGGAACAACTTCAAATAAATAATCTTATGATACATCTTAAAAAACTAGAAAAATAAGATCAAATTGAATCCAGAATTCATAGAAGAAAATAAATATTAGAGATCAGAGCCAAAATAAATAAAACTAAAATGAAGAAAATCAATACAGAATATAGATGAAACAAAAAGTTGGTTTTCTAAAAAGCTTTACAAAATTGACAAACTTTAGCCAGACTAAGAAAAAGCAGAGAAAATCCAAATAAATAAAATCAGAGAGTAAATGGGGGCAATACAACTGATACTGCAGAAATTCAAAGGATCATTAATGGGGACTATGATAAACTATATGAAAATATATTGGAAAATCTCCAAGAAATGCATAAATTCCTATCCATACAACCTACCAATTTTGCATGAAGATATCCAAATCCTGAAGAAACCAAATATATGTAACAAATAAAAGCCATAATAAGCAGTCTTCCAGTAAAAGAAAGCCCAGAACTTGATGGCTTCACTGTTGAATTCTACCAAACATTTAAAGAACTAATACCAGTTTTACTCAAACTATTCCAAAAAATGGAGGAGAAGAAAATACTTTCAAAATCATTCTAAAAGTCCTGTGTTACCCTGATACCAAAACTGAACAAAGACATGTAACAAAGGAAAAAACAAAATTACAGGCCAAAATGTCTGATGGATATTGATGCTAAAATTCTCAACTAAATACTAGCAAATCAAATGAAACAATACATTAGAAAGATCATTCATCATGATCAAGTGTATTTTATCACTGGGATGCAAAATGGTATAATCATGCACAAATCAGTCAATGTGATACAGTATATCAACAGCAAGAAAGATAAAAGCCATAGGATCATTTCAATTGATGCTGAAAAGACATTTGATAACATTCAATATACTTTTATGTTAAAAACCCTGAAAAAACTGAACTGGGTATAGAATGAACATACTTCAACATAATAAAAGCCATCTATGTCAGACCCATAGCATATTTGTATTTATTAATTATTTTATTTTATTTTATTCATTTTTTGAGACAGAGTCTTGCTCTGTCACCCAAGTTGGTGTGCACTGGCCCCAACTCAGTTCACTGCAACCTCTGCCTCCTGGTTTCAAGCAATTTGTATTCCTTAGTCTATGCAGTAGCTGGCACTACAGGCATGTGCCACCACGCCCAGCTCCACATCTTAGTAGAGACGGGGTTTTGCCTTGTTGCCCAGGCTGGTCTCAAACTCCTGAGCTCAGGCAATCTGCCCTCCTTAGGCTCCCAAAGTGCTGGGATTACAGGTGTGAGCCACTGTGCCTAGCCTCATAGCATATTTTTAAAAAATGGCATCTGCTGTTCCAATTTACTCATTCTACAACTGAGGGATCCAAAGTCTAAAGAAGGTATGCAGTTTACCCAGAGTACCAGAAAGCATATGAGATTTAGGGCAGAATGAACCTAGGTTTGAACACCGTTTCACAATTATTGAGATACTGAGCTTCTCCAGGCCTCAATTTCCTCACCAGTAAATGGGGCCCCTGTGATCATTTCTGCCTCCTGATACTGCTGTGAGTCTTGCATTTCTGCTGAACATCTTCCCTCTGCCTTTCCAGATCCACTAAACACCTCTTTTCACCCACTCTGTCCTGGGAGGCTGTTTAGAAGGCTTCTCTCAATGGGCTCCTGGGCTCTCTGATGTCCACTGGGTTTGGCTAATGGGGAGCCCCAAGGAGAGTCAGAGGTGGGAGGGGGAAAGGAAGGAGAGTGAGGGCTGTGGATCTATTCTCCTGGATCCATCCCTGTGAGTCACCTCGGGCTGGATGAATCTCTTGGTAGAGGTCACTGTTCATCTCAAGATAGCCATTTCCTCATAATTATTGATTTTTCCAGATTATAGTAACCATTTCCTCCTCCCTGCTCTCATTCCTTTAGGTCTGAAGTGATGGCAGCTGCTACTAGCACAACCTCTGATGTTCCCCCTGCATCTACCTGTTTGTAAATGGTTCCTTTGCAGACAAATATTTGTCAAATTGTTCCATTTTAGATGTAACATCTGTTTGATCTAGATACTGCATGCTCAGAACAGAGCCTGACATATAGTAGGTTCTTGGTGTATGGAATCTATTGCTAGTAGTCGTATTTATAGTAATGTCGAGGTAGTAGTGGCTGCAGTGGAGGTAATGGTGCTGGCATTTTTCCAAGCCACTCATTCAGTCACATCCAAACCCAGCAGTAGGTTGTATCCCTCTTTCATAATCAACTTTCTCATTGATTACTCTTCACCTGTCTGTGTTCCAAAGAAAAATATATGGTTGGCTTCTAACACCTTGCTATCTGTGGCCAGAGTGGAGCAAATCTCAAGAAGATCCTTTACTATATCTGGTATTTTGTGTGGTGTTTAAGCCTGCCTTAGGCAGCTAAAAAGTATAACAAAAATTACTAAAAATGTAGTTGAGGGTTATTACTATAACTTAATTAGTGTCAATTTACAATAGCACTTGTACAAAGGCCCAAAAACAAGAGCTGAAAAGGTATCCAGTGGTTCCTGGTTCTGGTCCTGGGTTCATCTCTGACTTATAGCATGGCATAGTAGAGTCATTTTGAGTGTGTTCCTCAACCTGATATGATAAAGAACAATATTCTTGAAAAGTGAACACATCAGAAATTTTTTAAAAAGTTCAATATGATGAACTCATTGTACACTGAAGACCTTAAATTTTTAAAATTCATTTTAGTGAAAAATATAACATAATCACTAAGTTTTTCAATAGCAGTTATTTTATAAAGTAAGCTATAATCTTTCAATAGAAATATGCACTGAATGTGTTCCTAAAATTATGATGAATTTTCCTTGGATAGTGATATACTCATCAAAATATTTTTTTGGCAAACAAATTTAAAAAACAATGATAAAAGGTAATAAATAAAATAATTGAAAGCTGTTATTTTCAGCAATTTTAATCAGTTTTGACCTACCCTATTTGATGCAGTGTGGCTGTTGATTCTTGCTTTTTTTTTTTTTTTTTTTTTTTGTCATTTATAACATGACATGACAGGGTGATGTTCTCACTGCTAATTGCAGACAAGAGTCCAAAAGAAATAAATACTTAGATGTGAGTTGGTAAGGGTTTACTAAATGGAATTGTTAATCTCTAGACAACATTAGGGATTCACTAAAAAAAATAAAGTATACCTTAATAACAATGTTCTCTTGATGTGTTAGTGTTTAGTCTTGGGAATGCTATAATTATTTGTTTCTGGAAAATAACAGAGCATTTTGCTAGTTTTTTATTGATTTTATGGTGTATGAAGTAAAGATATATGAGCTTGATGAACCCTAGAACAAAAACCCAAGGTCTGATTCTCTTTTGTTTTATTTATGAACTTTTTTTTCCATTATTGAGTTTTGTGACTTTCTATAGAGAACAGCACAAGTGTCAAGCTGCGGGGAAAATCTAGAGCCATATCTTCTCTATCTTTGGCCTTCTGTCTTATTCTCTTTTAAAACATTTTTAGTTTTTATTTTGAAACAATTATAAGTTCACAAGAAGTTTCAAAAATATGTACATGGAGGCCTTATGTACCCTGTACCCAATCCAATCTCTCCAATAGTAAAATCTTCAGTACACTACCACATTACCCTTTCAAAACTAAAACACTGACAGTGATACAATCCAGAGCTTTTTAAGATCCAACACTTTTCTTTTGGCTATTCTAGAAAATTTACATTTTCATATGAATATTATAATTATCCTGTTTATTTAGATTAAAAAGCCTTTCTAGAATTGTGATTAGGATTCAGTTGAATCTACAAATGAATTTGGAAATAACTGACATCTTACAATATTGAATTGCATAACAGATAACCAAAGTATACATCTTGATATTTTTCCTTATGTCATTAATTTATCTTTGCAAATTTTGTAGTTTTAAGTGTACAGATCATTTATGTCTCTGTTCAGATTTATCCCTAAGCCTTTAATATTTTAGCAGATTTCACTGTTCTTCATTTCAACCTCTATTTGTTCACTTCTAATATATAAACATACAATTGATTTTATGTTGATCTCCTATCCTGCAATCTTGCTAACCTCAATGAATGTAGAATTGAGATTGACTTTTTTTTGAGACTGACTTTTCTACATAGACTCTCAGATAGATAAAAGGTATTTTACTTCTCCCCTTCCAATCTGAATGCTTTTTTTTTTTTTTTTTTTTTTTTTTTTTTTGCACTGGACACAATTTCTGGTACAAAGTACAACTATGCCCACACTGGTGCACATGTTGGTTTTAGATTGTAGTATCCTGCATGTAAACACTCAGAATAACTTCCAGCAATTTAATATACATTCCTTCCCCCACTGCATATACTGGTAGAATTCTTGTTGTAATACTACACTTATATGAACATACACCCTTCATGTAAAACAAGACTAGCATACACAGTAAAGGATATTTATTCAGTAAAGTTCTGACAGACTGAAAGCCATCATTTCAGATTGGAAATAGGACACTTAAATGAACTACATGGACACTGGGTAAAAGTATGGGTTGAAATTTGCCTGACAGTAGCCTAAAAGTAAATGGTCTTCAAGGTGCATATGAGGGAACTATAGGAGGGAAATGGGATAATTCACATATCCACCAACAATGCAGCCACACTAGCTTGACGGGATTTCAGGTGAGACATCTAAAATACTAGATCATGGTGGGGGCTGGAAGAAAAAATATGGATCACTTAATAGGAATGACTGTAGGGAAGAGCTTGAAGGAATCATCCTCTCACTTGATGTGAACCATGAACATTAAACATGGAGAAATGAGGAGCGGCGGTAGATCAGTTTGGAACGCATCTTCAGAGGCTGTTGAAACAACAGCAGCATTTGGTTTTCTCTACAACCCTTTCAGCCTTTCCCCCCAAGCCCAGGAAGTTGTCAGGGATGGTACTTTGTGATGTCAAAGCCATCCTAGGACTGCCATTGGCTGGGACACTGCCTGTATGATCAAACAAAGCTCAAGGGTGTGGCTTTGCCTTGTCACCAGGAGGGTATATATAGGGAGGGCAGGAGCTCTGGGACAACCCACTGGCAAGCTTCAATACAGCTGTGGATGTCTGTACTCTAGAAGAGGATAGTATAGACATTCTAGAACCAGCCATAATTATGGAAGATCCAACTTCAAGCACCAAGGGAGAGAATAAAAACTCTTCCTCTGAATCCAACACCAAAGAAAATAATGAGGTAAGATTGTTAGGATTTGAAGGGAAGGTGAGGGTGAAATAAAGACACATAGGGGGTGGCTTAAATAGCAGCACAGGAATATTGCAGACACCTGTGGAAGTAGGGGGCCAGCTTAAGGCCACAGCCCACCGCCGCATACAGGCTGGGGTACTTACAGGATTGGGAGGGAGGGATCTATGCAGTATGGTTTGCTGACCAGCAGGTTATTTATGAGATGTTCTTATGATCAAGTGGTTTGGCCCTTTTTCTGGTGGTATGTCAAGGGAGTGTTCCTTAGAACTTTGCCAAGCAAGATGTGACAGGGATGTTTCTTTAGTTGGGCCTTTGACAGCCTTGTGCTCAGGTGTTTAGGCAGGATGTTTCTCATGGCCTCAACCCCCATGGAATGTTTCACTTTGAACAAGGCCTGCAAAATAACAAAGAGCTTACAAAATGGTGCAGTTTGGACTAACACAGATGATACCCTACCCATGCTCTTCTTCTTCCCTATAGATCCCTACCCTATGGTTTCACCTCGTTTTCTCTGGCACAAACCCCTTTCCCAAACTGCCTTCTTTCTCACAAAGCCCTCCCTGATATCCAGTCTCTACCCTATTCGCCCAAAATAATGTCTTTCCGGCCTCCCCCTGTTTTCTTAGCAGAAGCAAGAGACAGTGAAAACAGACTCAGCTCCTAAAAAATGTGTGAAAAAGACCAAAAAATCAAAATATTCAACAATATTAAAGATTTCCCACAAGAAGGATGAAAAAATCAATTCAAATCAACCAGAAAAACACCAGTCTGAAAAGAAATCTACTGATGCAGTCCCAGAGAAGAAGGACAAAGACCTAGACTCATCAGAAGAATCTTCACAAGAGGATAAAGATCTAGACTTATGGCAAGTATCTTCAATAGACGGTGAAGACCTGGACGACTCCTCTGAAGGATGTTCACAGGACTGTCGGGAGTATTAGTCACACATGCAGAAACCAAATGGGACAAATCATCACCACTGATGGTGATGAAAATAATAAAATCAAGTGTGACGAGCTGACGACTGTGTATATCTCGGCCTGTTTTCTGGTGGTGGGGAGGATGGAAAGGGAGAAGTAGGCATTTGGTAAGGGAGGGGTGTGAGGTTCTGTAGGGTTGGTTGACAGACCCACAGGTTAACAGTCAGCCAGACATTGTAAATAAGGACGAGGGGAGGTCTGATTCTTGGAGAAAATTTTTCTTCCTAAAATTTTATCTCACAGGAGAGGAAGAAAAGGACTTGGTGTTTCTTGGAGCATATGAATGTATAGAAGGGCATATACAAAGTTCTGTATTGGCTGGATGCAGTGGATCACACCTGTAATCCAAGCACGTTGGGATGCCAAGACGGGAGGATCACCTGAGGTCAGGAGTTTGAGACCAGCTGGGCCAACATGGCTAAACCTTCTAACTACTTAAAAAAATTACAAAAAATAGCCAGGCGTGGTGGCAGACACCTGTAATCTCAACTATTCACGAGGCTGAGGCAGGAGAATCAGTTGAATCTGTGAAGCAGAAGTTGCAGTGAGCTGAGATCACACCACTGCACTCCAGCCTGGGGGATAGAGCGAGACTTTGTCACCAAAATAATAACAAATAACATAAAATAAAGAGATCTGCATTGTGTATGGGTGACAGCGACACTCTTTCCAAAACGAAGACATCAAAATCACCACATCCAGGCCATATAACTCATAGTGCTGTGGGTGGGTTGTAGCTCACCCAATGCTGTGAGCAACCGAACAACCAAAAGTGGCAAAATCCTCAACATACTGTGGTCCCAATACTCGGGCATTTGTTAAGAAACTCCAGATGGAGCAGTAGCCTACCAAATGTGGGACACTGGGAGTGGCCATTGTCTACTGCAGGCAATAAACGAAAGCATAGTCTATGGAGAATTTGAACACAATCATACAAGTAAAAGTTGATATTTTTATTACCACTTCCATACACCAGCATTTCTATAGACTGTCAATGATTAAGAATTCTTCCCCTGGAAAAAAAATACTGTTTTTATTGGATGGAATACAGTAGAGTGGTTTTGTCATCAAGTGTAGAAGGCTGAGGTATATTCCTTGGGTTAATTGCTCAAAACCCTCTTCTGTTTATTTACTCATTCACTCTCCTTTATTTCCATGGCCCAGTTTTATTTTTCTTGTCTACATTGGCTATTGTTGTAATGCATTGATGTGCATCCTTTTCTCTGTATGAGTGTTAATACATGTTCCATATTGTTTGTGGACATTCATTTTCAAATTATGTATCCATTGTCAATACTTAATTTTTCACTGAGTCTTGTTTTTAAGATGCACCTATGTATGTCTAATCTGTTCTTACTTTGAAAATGGATATGTCAGGTACATTTTTGTATTGTGTAGATTTTAGAAAGATATTTTGATATTTAATATTTGCACTCATCTTGTGGTCCATGTTTTAATTCACACTCAGTATGACATTTTCTTTAAGGGACTGCTTACAATATCACGTGTTTAATTTTGACATCCACATGTTAAATGTTAGTACATAGAAGTGTGACAGATTTTTTTATTTCTATTTTTAAGAAATTTTCTTGTGTATATTTGAAGTTTACAACATGACATTATGGAATACATAAACTAAAATTGTTACTATGCTAAAGAAGATTAGCATATCTTCTCAGTTTCTAAATCTGTGTCAATATTAACTAAAATATACTTATTTAATAAAACTCATGACACAATTTCATCAGCTTTAGTCCCCCTATACATATAGACATCTACACATGTTCATCCTACATATCTGCTATTTTGTATCCTTTGACCTACATCTGACCATTTCTTCTCCCAACCCCAATGTTTTATTCTCTACCTCTGTCTAATTTAGACCCCTATTTACATAGTCCACATATAAAATCATCAAAATATTTTTTTTCTGTCTGGATTATTTACCTTAGTGTGATGTCCTCCAGGTTTATTCATATTGTGGCAAATGCCAAGATCTTTTTTTTTTTTTTTTTTTTTAAGGATAAATAACATTTAGTTCTGTAGAGCTGTAACACACACACACACACACACACACACATCACATCACATCACATTTTAAAATCTATTCATCCGTTGATGGGCATTTAAGTTGTTTCAATATCTCGGCTATTGGGAATGAGGATGAACATGAGTGTGCAGACATTTTTATGAGGCTGTGATTTTTATTGACTTTGAGTATATACCCCAAAGAAGGATTACTGGATCATATGGCAGTTATATTTTAATTTCTTTAGAAACCTCCATACTGTTTTACGTAATAGTTATACCAATCTACATTTCCAACCACAGTGTACTAGGGTTCTTTTTTCTTCAAACTTTAAGCAAGTGTGAAGTAATATAGTGGTTTTAATAGGCATTTATCTTATGACTAATGATTTTGAACATCTTTTAATGTATCTGTAAGCATGTCATGTTGGAAGAAATCATATGGGGAAATACCACACTGTTTGTTTTATTCAGTTTTCTCCAATGATAAATTCTTGCAAAAGTATATTACAAACTCACAACCGATAAACTGGCATTAATACAATCCATCTATTCAGATTTCACCAATTTTACATGTGCTCATTTATGTGTGTCTGTGTGTGTGTTCAGTTATATTCAATTTTATCATATGTCTACATTCAAAGGACTACCACCATAATAATAATACAGAAGAATTTCATCAACACAAGGATCTCTCATTTTTCCTTTGATAGCCACAAACAACTGTCCTCTCAAATTCATCATCCCTGGTGACCATTATTCTCAGTCTATATAATTTGTTATTTTGAGAGTGTTATATAAATGGAATGATTTGAACTTGAGACTGATGACTTACGATACCTGGTGGGGAAAATTTCTAAGCAGCAAAGCATTCAAGATGTAACCTGTATTCTTCTGAAAGCATTGAGTTACATGCATTCACTAAGAGATGGTTTGCTATTGGAACATGCATTTGAAAGGGAAGCAGAGCATAAAAGTTTGAAAAATTTGCAGCCTGATGATGTGATAAAGAGAAAATATCATTTTTGGTGGAGAAATTTAGCACACTGCAGAAATGTGCATAAATAATGAGAAGCCAAATATTAATCATGAAGATAATGGGGAAAATGTCTTTGGGGCATATCTGAGATCTTGGCTGCAGCCCCTCCCAACACAGGCAAGGAAGCCTAGGAGAAAGAAATACTTTCACTTGGCCCAGGTGCCCCGCTGCTCTCTGTAGCCTCTGGACATGGCAACCTACATTCCAGTTGCTTCAGCACCAGTTGTGGCTAAAAGGGTGGCTTCCACATGGTTGGTGTTGGGCTTGTGGTGCACAAAAGTCAAGAATTGAGGTTTGGGAACATGGATTTTAGAGGATGTATTAAAGTACCTGAATATCCAGGCAGAAGTCTGCTGCATTCTTTATAAAATTGTAAAATTTCTGAGGCTTTGCCAGCCATGCAGAACTGTGAGTCAATAAAATCTCCTTTGATTATAAATTACCCAGGCTAATGTAGTATCTTGATGAGAGTGATAAAATGCACTAACACAAATACTTAACTGAGAACCTAGTTCAGATCAGTTGTGTACACTGGGAAAACAAAAATCTACACATGGGATAACATAAAAACTAGAATTATATCTTTTTCCTGGATGTATAGCTCTATTTTTATCATTTGAATTACCCTTTGGCAATCTCACCTTACCTTAGTCTTAGTATGCTAGGCATTTCTAACAAGAATATCATGTATAGTTACTTACAAAAGAGATAACTTAACCATAGATATCCGTGATTAAAATTGTAATTAAATTAATTATGAAACACATGATAGGGAATCTAAATGTAGCTATTTCTGGATTAAACAAGCAATGTGTATCTTTTATAAACATAACCATGTTCTTTGATCTGTATCTTAGTGTCAGTAAAATATATTAATACTGATACCTTAACAATAATCCATTATTTTGTGTAGTCATATAACACTACATGAGTGCCAACTGGGAACACAAATATTTTGCAATCAGAAATAGCAAAATCTCTCACCTGGCTTTCTACTATATTCATAATTACCCTCAATTTTCTTTCTTGATCTTTCTACAAGGTTCTTTCCATTACTCCATTAAGGTATATAGTTTTAAGACTTTCATGGAGTAATGACTTCTCCTACACCCCATTCCTTTGACCTCCAGCTCACCCCAACACAGCTTACAAAAACATTATAGGAGGGAGAAGCCACAAAGAACATTGCAGTTAATGGCATGTACTTTGTTATCAGTGCCTACTTTTGTGATTTAGGGCAAGTAATATAGCCCCCTATATGCTTCACTTTCCCTACCTCATAGAGTTATCAGGATAATTACATTAAATTAATGATAACTTATTTGTAAAGCACTTAGAACAATTTCAGGTACTTAACAGGTATTGTGCAGAAACTAAAAATCAACAAATAAGTCTTTCTAGTCTTGGCACCGACATTACCACCTCCAAGAATCTTTCCATAATTTTGTTCTCACAAAACCAGGTTACGTGTCTCTTCCCTTTAAATTCCTCCTCCATGTGCTCTGGCTTCTCATTATATTCATCACACTATAATGTCATTTTCAGGTGTTTCTTAGGATTTCCTCATTGAACTGATCTGCAGGGAAGATGTTCTATAGCTAATAAATTCAAGTTTCCTTATGGCGGGAACTTTATCTTTTTTCCATCTATCACATCCCCAGTGTCTAGGATAGTATCAAGTACAGACACAGGTAACTTAGAAAATTGTTGAATGAATTGTCTAAATTTTTCATCTGCTAAGATTTTTACTCCTTTTGTATGCCCACTGATTATAGTACTTCACTTTGTAGATACACAATGATAATAACATTAATAGTAATTACAATAATTAATATACTGGTCATAAACTGCCTTAGTGTGTTTTGTGGTGTTACAACTGAATATCTAAGATGGAGTAATTTATAAGTACAAAATTATTTCTCCTACAGTTCTGGAGGGTAGGAAGGTAAAGGTCAATTCATCAGGATCTGATGAAGGTCTTGCTCTATCCTCCCATGGTGGAAGTGAAATTTTCTGTATTTGCTGATGACATAATCTTATATATATAAAAAAAACCTGAAAGCCTTTAGCAGAAACCTATTAGAATTGATAAATGAATTGAGTAAAGTTACAGAATACAAAATCAACCTTAAAAATTAGTAACATTTCTATGTATTAGTAACAAATTCAAAAATATTATAAAATAATATGATTTAGAGTAGTAACAAAAAAATTAAATAGGTGTGAATTCCACTAAAGTGGTAAAATATCTGGGTAACTGTTAAACAATGATAAAAGAAATTTAAAATACACAAATCGATGGAAAATTTTTTCAGGTTCATACATACTATGAAAGTGTCCATATTACTCAAAGCAATCTAAAGTCTTACAGTAACCCCTATCAACATGCCAATGCTGTTTTTAACATGAATGAAAGAGAAATGTATTAAAATTTTGTGAGTATTGCTTTTTCTGGCTAAAAACCTCTGTGGCTAGTGGGACCTTTGTCCAAGGTCTTGTCCTGTGTTCAGGAAGAATGAGGTATACCCCTAAGTAGAGAGTGAGCAAGATGAAGAGGAGCTTCACTCAGTGTTAGAACAACTCAGGGATGACCTTCAGTGACTAGCTCCTCTCTGTAGTCAGGTAATCCTGGTATCTCTTCAGCTTTCAACAGAGAGGAGGTCTGGAGTGTGTGGATCCTCTCTGCCAGCGGAGCATCCTGAGGAGTATTCAGCTCTCAGCTGAGAGGAGGCCCTGAAGAGGGTATCACCTCCCTGCGGCTGATTGTCCCAATGTTTGCTGCTACCAGCAGAGAAGAGGCCTTCGAGAGGGTGGCTCCTCTCTGCAAGTATGTCATCCCAACGTCTGCAGCTCTTAGTAGATAGAAGGGCCTGGATAGGGTAGCTCCTCTCTCCAGCTGGTTGCCTTGATGTATGCTCTGCTCCGTGGTTTTTATGGTCTTCAGAGAGAGAAAGTGTATACTGATTTGTCCATGGACAACCATGGGCAGGCTCAAGAAAAAAGACATTGCATTATCCCTCTGGTCCACAGAACTGGCAGAGGAGCCCACAGGCTACAGGACTTTTATAGCCTGAAGGTGGGACTTCACTAGGGACCTGCCCTCTTCCACCCAGAATCTATCTGCCTCCCACCGCCATTTATGGTGCCCAGACTGTTTGTTCCAACTGTCACCTGTGGGCCAGCACTGTGCTGCCCCTACCCCACTGCCTCAGCATCCCTCCTATATTTGTCAGTACCCAAAATCCAGAGGGAGACAAGGTCACTGGGGCCTAAACTGTCAGCACCTCCCCAAGCATGCACTCACCCAACCAGGCTGCAATAGTGTCCGAGCTCAGCCCCAACTTTGTTCCAAGATCAGAGTGGGCTCTTATAGTGAGGAGATGCCAGGCAAAAAGAACAGGCACTTGTGAGCCAGTCAAGGGTACGGAGACCTTCCCAGGTCCCCAAGAGTACAGAGAATCCTGGGTCTGCAGTCAGGCTTCGATGGCTGAAGCTGCACCTGGGAACCTCTGACCCAGCCAACTTGAAAGGGGTGGGGCTCCCACTTGTCCCCAGCTCCTGCAGGCTCTGTGGAGTGTGCATCCTCACCCATACCTCTGACACTGGAGCAGTTGCCAGCAATGGGAAGAAACCATCAGTGGGAGAAGGCACTTCTGAGCGTGCTGGGTAGAAGACCCTCCCAGGCTCCCAGTAGCACAGAGACACCTCAATCTGGAGCTGCAGTGAAGCTCCTGCCTGCTCTGTGAAGTAAGAGGTCCAGGCCCCTGGGGGCAGGGCTCCTGCCTGCCTAATGGAGTGTATATCCCTGGCTGCACATCCCTGATGCTGTGGCATCTTGGCAATGGCCACTCTAGATGGGCTGCTGCTGCTATCAAAAATACTTCAATTACTATCGAAGCAAAAGAGACTCTACACAGTCAAAACAATCTTGAGCAAAAAGAGCAATGTCAAAGTCATCACACTACTTTCCTTAAAAATATATTATAAAGCTCCAGTAACCAATGCCACATGGTCCTGTTACAAAGACAGACAGACAGACAGAGAAATGGAACAAAATAGAAAAGCCAAAAGTAAACTAAACTATTTATTGTCAACTGATTTTGACAAAGGTACCAAGTACATACAATGGGGAAAAAAGAGCCTCTTCAATAAACGGTACTGAGAAAACTGGATACACACAGGCAGCATAATGAAATTTCACCTTTTTATCCCACCACATACAAAATTAAATAAAAATTGAACATATTCTAAACTTTTATTATAAGTTCAGGGTCATATGTGCAGAATGTGCATGTTTGTTAAATAGGTAAACATGTGTCATGGGGGATAGTTATGCAGATTATTTTATTACCCAGGTATTAAGCCTAGTATCCATTAGTTAGTCTTCCTGATCCTCTCCCTTCTCTTACCTCCCACACCCATTTAGACTCCAGTGTGCTTTGTTCCCCTCTGTGTGTCCATATGTTCTCATTGTTTGGCTCCTGATTATAGGTGAGAATATGCTGTGTTTGGTTTAGTGTTCCTGCTTTAGTTTGCTAAGAATAATTGCCTCCAGCTCTATCTATATCCCTGCAAAGTACATGATCAAAGACAGAATGACAGAAATACCATTCAATTCAGCAATCTTATTATTGGGGATATACCAAAGGAATATAACTCACTCTATTATAAAATCAAAAACGTGTATTTTCATTGCCGCTTAATTCACAACATCAAAGACATGAAATCAACATAAATGCTCATCAATGACAGACTGGATAAAGAAAAGATGAATTACATACATATACCATAGAATACTATGCAACCATGAAAAACCAATACTTAAACAGAATATGTGAATCTCTAAAACTACTTCTAAAAAAGCATAAGGAAATAGCTCCATGCCATTGCTCTTGGTAAGATTGTTTGGATATAATCCTGAAAACAAAAGCAATGAAAACAAAAGTAGACCAATAGAATGCCATTAAACAGAAAGGCTTCTGCAAAGCAAAAAAAGACAGTTAACAACCCACAGAATGGAAGAAATATTTCCAAACCATACATCTGATAAGGGGTTAACACACAAAAATATATGAAACTCAAAAACTTAATAGCAAGAAAACAAATAATGCCCTTAAAAAGTGAGCAAAGAACCTGAACAGATATTTTGTAAAAGGCATACAAATGCAAAATCAGTACATTAAAATAAATAGAATTACCAATCATTAGGGAATTGCAAATTACAACTAAAGGGAAATATCTCTTCACACTGTTACAATAGCTTTAATAAAGTGATGAAACATAACATGGATTGGGAAGAATGCAGAGAAAAGGGAACTTTTAAACGGGTTACATTAGCTTGGAGGGATTTGAGGTGAGACATCCAAAATACTAGTGTATGATGAGTGCTGGAAGACAAGGAAATGAATCACTTAATAAGAGTGACTATGAGGAAGGGCTTGAAGGGATCGTCCTCTCACATCCATGTGAACCATGAACATTAAACATGGAGAAACGAGGAGAGACGGTACATCAGTTTGGAATGCATCTTCAGGGGACGCTGAAATAACAGCAGCATTTGGTTTTCTCTACAACCCTTTCATCCTTTCCCCCCAAGCCCAGGAAGTTGTCAGGGGTGTACTTTGTGATGTCAAAGCCATCCTAGGACTGCCATTGGCTGGGAAACCGCCTGCATGATCAAACAAAGCTCAAGGGTGTGGCTTTGCCTTGTCACCAGGAGGGTATATATATAGGGAGGGCAGGAGCTCTGGGACAGCCCACTGGCAAGCTTCAATAAGGCTGTGGAAGCATGTGCTCTTGAAGAGCATAGTACAGACATTCTACAAACAGCTATAGACATGAAACAGCCAACTTTAAGCACCAAGATGAAAAGTATATCCAACAACAAAAAAAGTGACAAGGTAAGATTGTTAGGATTTGAAGGGAAGGTGAGGGTGAAAGATAGACACACAGAGAGGGGGCGGCTCAAACAGCAACACAGGTATGTTCCAGATACCTGTAGAAGTGGGGGACCACCTTAATGCCAGAATGCACCGCTACTTACAGGCTCCAGTACTTACAGGTATGGGTGGGAGGGGTTTGGGCGGTATGGCTTGCTACCTGGCAGGATATTGATAAGGTGTTTTTATGATCCTAGTAGGACATCTAAGACGTTTTAATGATCAGGATGTTTGTCTCTTTTTCTAGTGGGATGTCATCGTGGTGTTTCTTAGGACTTTGCCCAGCAAAATATGACAGGAGTGTTTCGTTAGTTGGGAAATCTTGCTAACCTCAATGATTGTTGAAGCCTTTTCTAAGATTGACTTTTCTAGATAGACTCTCATGTAGTCTTTGACAGAAGATACTTGCTCTTCTCTTCCAATTCAAATGCCTCCTTTTTTCTGCCACTGGACAAAATTCCTAGTAGGAAGTTGAACAATGCCGACACTGTTGCACATGTTGGTCTTAGATTGTAGTATCCTGCATGTAAACACTCAGAACAACTGCCGGCATGTAAACACTCAATCTGCCTTGTGTTAAGGTGATTAGGCAAGATTTTTCTCATGGCCTGAACCCCCATGGAATGTTTCTCTTTGACCAAGGTCTGGAAAACAGCAAGGTGCTTACAAAATGGTGGTTTGGACTCACATTGTCGCCTTCAACTTCAGTATAAGAGGAAGAGGGGAATTATTGATTGGCTGCTTCCTGATGAGTAGAGGTGCTGTAATCAGGGTTTGGATTTTGCAGCAGTGGGTGTTCAACTTGAGAGCTGTTTCCCTGGAGTCACTGGTACCGTACTTGGCAGAGGAGAAGGGTGGTATCAATGTGCTGCTGGGTGGCTGCCTGGACAAGGGAGGTTAGCCTTCAGGAGATAAAGTGGGATATGAAGACAGGTATACATGGGCCAATTGTTCGTGTTAGGAGGAGAAAGATTAGGGGCCCTAAGAAAGGGGCAACCTGCTATCCCAGTGCTGAGTGCAGCAGAGGTGTTTAGTTCCGCTAACACTACAATGAGCTGTAGAGCCTGCTTAGTGTGTGTGGAGGAAGATGAGACAGAGGTTACTAAAGGAGCCTGGATTGTCTGCCTGCTCAGCAAAAGGTTAATGTTTAGATTGAAACACCAGGGTGCGTGTTCCTGACCAACTGGCCAGTAGGCAGAGATGAGAGTCTGTGCCGAAAAGGAAGAAGACACTGGGGGTGGACAGACAAGAGTTGTGAGTTCTGGTGGCAAGCCACGAAAACGGGGGTTGAATTCTGGACAAGCCTTTTGTTTTAACTTTTACGTTTTTCCAAATTGAATAGCTGCCAGCAAGGGTAGCCTCTGGGAGGGCCTAATAGGGAACGTTAGGGTGGGAGTCAGTGAAGGCTGCTTGGTTTTGGAGAGAGAGAGATAAGTGGGTTTTTGTAACTAATAGCCATTGGGGTCCTGACAGGGCAGAAGGCTAAAGGTTGCAGTTGAGGGACTTGTTTGTGCATTTTTTCCCGGGAGTGCCCTTGCGTTGGATACATGGAGAGCAGGGCTGGCAGAGAGGGGAGGGGTTGGTGAGAGGTGTTTTATGGACTCCGACTTGTAACCTGTTTAGCGAAGAGGCTATGAGGCAAGGAGGGTGACAGCCCTGTGTGTGACCTTGTGGATGGATTTGAGGCATTGCAGGGGAGGTGTTTAGCGTAGCAAGATTATAAACAGTTTTTGGGGATGAATCTGCTGAGTAGGTGAGATGCAGGTTTATTTTGGCCTGCATTTATGTGGCCAAGTTGACAGGAAGGGCTGTGAGCTGTGGGATTTGTGTGGACAAACAAATTTAACAATTGGAAGAAAGACAGAGTGTGACTGATGTAAGAGGCAATGTGTGAGGCAGAGGGTCTCAACTGATAGAGGTTGGGGGTGGGGACTCAGAATATCCCACAGACAAAGAAGACAAAATGAGAAAAAGGAGATTCTAGTAGGAGTGAAATGTTGGAAGGTGCCCTGCAGTCATACCTCCTGGGTTAGCGTGAGAAATTAGCATGGACTATCCAGGGACATGGGGAAGGAAAACCAGGGAAGATCTGAAACAAAGTCTGAAACAAAAGATTTGAAATTGGAGGCAGGGAGTATTATGGACTAGGGCCTTCCAGATTGGCAACTTCTGGAATTCTTTGAGACGGAGTTTCGCTCTTGTTACCCAGGCTGGAGTACAATGGCACGATCTCAGCTCACCTCAACCTCCGCCTCCTGGGTTCAGGTAATTCTCCTGCCTCAGCCTCCTGAGCAGCTGGGATTACAGGCACATGCCACCATGCCCAGCTATTTTTTTTTTTTTTGTATTTTTAGTAGAGATGGGGTTTCACCATGTTGATCAGGATGGTCTCAATCTCTTGACCTCGTGATCCACCCACCTCAGCCTCCCAAAGTGCTGGGATAACGGGCGTGAGCCACGGAACTTCTAGAATTCTTAAGTGCAGTGATGTTGGTCCTGTGAGGGAGGGAGAATAATTTGGGGGTGAGGAAGTTTCTAGATGTGGCTCTGGTGCTCTTTTCAGTTTGGAATGGTGTATTCAGTGTGAAAAGGAGGCTAGCTTTGCTGCTGTGGGAGTAGATAGGATAACCTGGTGACAACCTGCCCACTTAAGCTGGAGAAGGGAGGAGAAGGAGTCTGCGATTCAGCCCGTCCCCTGTTGTAGGAACAGGGAGTGTTTTGAAGATGGCCTTTTTGGCTAGGAAAAGTAAGCATGTGCATACTGTCTTATTAGATGTTGGGTAAGGTGTAACGCTGGCCAAGTATTCCATATAGAAGGGGGAGAAATTACATGGAGATTCTGGTGGATAAAGGGGCATTCATATATGAGTTTAAATGGGCTTAGGCTGAGTGGTTTTTGGAAAATGACTCATAAACTCATGAGAACCAATGGGAGAAGTGAAGTCCAGGCCATTTTAACCTTTAGGGAAAGTTTGGTTATTTGTTGGTTATTATTTTTTTTTAATTTTCTGAAGACTTGGGGAGGCGAGGAATATCGAAAGCCCATTAAATGTTTAGAGACTTTGTCAACTGTTGGTTAAAATGTGAAACAAATGCTGGCCCATTGTGTGACTGGATGCAAGAGGGGGTTGAAACTGGTGGATAATATGCGTGAAGAGAATAGAAGCGATGGTGTGTGCCTTTTCAGTGGTGATAGGAAAAGCTTTTATCTATCCAGAGACTCTGCCTATTATAGTCTAAAGGTATAGAATCATTTTATAGGGGGCATATGGGTGAAGGTGATTTGCTAATCCTGCCTTGGTAGGTGTCCTCAGGTCTCGTGTGTGGGAAAGGAGGTGGTTTGATAACTTTTTCAGAGGAAGCTTAAATGCAAAGGGAACACACCTTAGTAATATCTTTGAGATTGGCAGACATGGTGGAAGAATGTATCTAAGTCTTTAAAAGCTGGAATAGGGGCAGTTACCAGCATGGAAATGGTTGTGCACATACAAAACTACAGAAGATTTTTTTTTAAAAAACTTGGCCAAGACACTTTCTTCATTGAGACAGACCCATTTTCCCTGAATGGTGCCAGCCCAGGCAAGTGGGGTTTGTTCCTCCTGGGTATCTTGAGGGTGTACGCTGGGAAAAATGGGCAATAATGACGGGGTCTTAATGGCTGCTGGCCATGCTGCCAAACATATTGAAAAGATTTTCCTGGTTAAGGTTTTTGTAACATTTTGGTGCCCCTTCAGTGAATAATGGCGGCCTTTAGTGGTAGTTTAGCCACCTCCAGCAGCTTATGTCTAATTTGCCATTTCTTACGGGAGTTCCTTTTGTAGTTTGAAAACTACAGATAACTGCCAGATTAAGGCATCAGAGTGTAGGATGTGGTATGCGTATGTGGAATGGGTGTAATGTTGACTCTCTTTCCCTTTGCTAGGGTGAGGGCCCTGGTTAGGGCAACTAGCTTTGCCTGTTGAGAGGTAACATGGGGTGGGAGAGCATTGGGTTCTAGGAGATTATTTTCAGCAATGATGCAATAGCCAGCTGCTGGACATGGCTCCCTAAAAGAGCTTCCATTAATTAACTGTGTATGTGTTCCCAGCAAAGGGGCTTCTGAAATGTGTTGGAAGGGGGAGGATGGGGAGTCTAAGAGGTCCAGGCAAGAGTGGAGAGCTTAGAGTGGGAAGTATTTACAGGGAGGAGTGTGGCTGGGTTGAAAGTTTTATGTCTCTGGAAGGTGATTAAGGGTTACCTATGAGTAAGTCATGTATCTGCTATAAGTGGGATGGTGGGAAGGATACAGGGGACTGATGGTTTATGAAGTCCTGTAGGTTATGGGAACAGGCAATAGTAATGTGTTGGTAAAGAGTGTGTTTCTGTGTCTCTGAGGCCAGCAGTGTGGCCACCCCCAAGATTTATAGTCAGAGTGACCAGCCTTGGATGGCAGAGTCCAGTTGTCTTGAGAGGTATGCAACAGCTTATGTGGCATTGCTGTATCTTTGGCAGAGCAGTCCAAGAGCAAGGCCTTGGTCAGCATGTATATACAAAGTAAAGGGCTTGGGAAGGTTGGGAAATCCCAGTGCCAGCAACATTAAAAGGGCATTTTTTAGCTTTTTTTTTTTAAAGTGGGAGTTGATGGGACAAGTTAGAATTAGGGGTTTTAGGATGGGCCCATGTGTGGCTTTGTAGAGTGTCTTGGCCAGCAAGTCAAAGTTGGGAATTTACAGCCAGAAATATCCCACAAGGACCAAGAAGTAGAGGAAGTACTTTTTTGTGTGAAGAAGGAGCATGTCCCAAAGTAGCTCCTTTCATTGGCTTGGGATGGCTCAAGAATTAGGGGTTAGGACAAACTCAAGGTAAGTAACTTGGGTTTGGACTACCTGAGCTTTTGTGGGTTAGGCCTAATATCCCTGATTGTGGAAATTTAAAACCTAAAATCTGAGTGGTGTGTTGGATGGACAGGTTAAGGGAGGGACTGCAGAGAAGGAGGTCATTGAAGTATTGGAGGAGGGTGCTAGGAGCAAAGGGAAGTTCAGCTAGGTCCTTGACGAGGGCCTGTCTGAATAGGTGGGGGCTATCCTGGAACCCCTGGGAGAGTACTGTCCATGTTAGTCAGGTGGACATGTGAATATTAGGATTTTACCAAGTTAAAGCAAAAAGAATTTGGTAAACCGGATTTAAGGGAATAGTGCAATAGGTGTCTTTTCGTTCCAATACAGAGGAGTGTGTGGTAGATGGGGGAATATGGGAGAGTGGAGTATATGGGTTGCAGACCACTAGATGGATTGGTATCACTGCCTCATTCACAACCTGGAGATCCTGGACCAAGGAGTAAGACGAGCCTGTCTTTTAGAAAGCCAGAATAGGGGTGTTGTGGGGAGAGTTGACAGGCTTGAGAATTTGAGCTTGTAAAAGTTTACAGATAATAGGTTTGAGGACCCTGAGGCTGGCTGCATTAAAGGGGTATTGAGACTGATGAAGGAAAATGGAGGGGTTTTGAAGGGTTATTTTAATTGGGTTATGATGTGTGGCTCTTGAGCACTTAGAAATGTTTCAAACTTTAGAATTAACAGAAGGTAACAGGGTGGATAATAAGGATGAGAGGGATAAGAGAGAGAGGAGAGCATTTGAGCAGCAGAGGAAAATAAAAGGGGTAGAATTGTAGGAGCCACATTGCATGAAGGCCTGGAATTTACTGAATATGTCCCGCTCCAAGATAGGGGTAGGACACTGAGGGATAAAGGAAAGGGTGGGTGAAGCGGGGTGTGGAATAGTTTGTATAATCAAAGACCAGTCTGGGCATAGAGGGGATTCCATTGAATCTCACAATAGACACGGAAGAACTGAAAAGTGGTCTAAAACATTCTGGTGAAACTGAGTAACCATTTTTCTCTTTGAGTGTCCAATAGGAAAGACATGGGCTTAGCAGAGACTGGCAGCATTACCCTTGGTTCTGAGGTGGTGATGGCAGTGGGGGCGGTGGACTCCCTGTCAGTCTTCAGGTAGAGGTGGTAAAGCAGGATGAAGAGTTTCACGGAGCAATGTCTGACTTCCAGTGTTCCTTGATACCACAGATAGGGCAAAGTTTCCAGAGTGTCCTGGGATTAGGGCAGGCTTTTGCCCAGTGTCCTGTTGACTGCACTTATAACAGGCTCCTGGAGGTGACTGTTGCCAAGTTGAGGGATTCTGTATGCCTTGGGAACCACGTTGAGTGGCAGCTACCAGCATTTGGTAGTTTGCCTGGTCCTTTTTTAGGTTTGGGATTTTCAGTTCTTCCTCTTTATTCTTAAAGACCTTAAAGGCCACTTTGATTAAGTCTTTTCAGTAGGTTTGTGGGCCATCCTCCAGATTTTTAAGCTTTTTTTCAAATGTCTGGGGCTGACTCAGGGATAAAGTATAAATGGAGATAGACTTTGCCCTTATTTGTATTAGGGCTTATGGTGGCAAATTTAGTTGTGACCTTTGAAAGGCAGAAGAAGAAAAGAACAGGGGCAGCTTTATTTATGCCAGCTAGAAGGCATGATGTCGTATGGCCTTGTTCCTGTCTATGGGAATTGCCTGATCATTCCAATTGGGATGACTTCTGGGGACAGCTCGAGTCTCTTTTGGGTTGTGAGCAGCATCTTGTTGGAGGAAGGTGTTCTCATGGGCCTGCATGTCCATAAAGATGTGTTTCCTGTCCTCCAGGGTCAGGGTACAGGAGAGAGTGACATATGTGTCATGGCAGGTAAGGTCATAAGATTTTGGGAAGTACAGACATTCCTTTTGGAAGGAGGTAGGATCCATTGAAAAGGAGCCAACTTTCCTTTCACTATGGGAGAAGTGAGCTAGAGAGAAGGGAAATTGAACTCAGCTTATGCCTTCAGCCCTCGCAACCTCCTGCAAGGGAAGGGCTTTGGAAGGCCTTTGGGCATGTGACTGTATTTCAGAGAAAGGGGGTTCGATGTGAGACCTGGTTTGAGGTTGAGAAGGAAGGTGGGATGCAGGGCTACAGTAAGGGGTTGGAGGAGCCGGAGCTGAAGGAGAAGGTGAAGGGAATGGTCATGGGCAGGAGGCTGAGGAAGGGGTTTGTGGATCAGGTTGAAATACAGAGGAGGAAGGCTTGTCTGGAGGAGGGGGTATTTTTGGGGATTTCTCCTGGAGGAGGAAGATTTGAAAAGGTGAACAGGATTGGCACACACACACACACACACACACACACAGAGAGAGAGATAGAGAGAGAGAGCCATGAATGGTGATAAGAAAAGCACTTCGGATCATTTACCATTGCTTTGGAGAAAGTTTTTTAGATTATGTTGAACTTGGAAGTTGAATTTTTTTAGATTATGTTCAATTTGGAAGTTTTGTATTTTGGAAGAGAGGAGTGAATACTCTGAAGGGGAGTGGATACCCCTGAGGAAAGTGAGTGCCCTGGAAGGAAGTGAATACCCGAGAGGGGACCGAGTACTCCCGAGAGAAGTGAATACCCCAAAGGGAAGTGAGTACTGGATTCCTCCTGGGAGAAGAGATCTGGAGAGTCAGGGCAGCCCCAGAGCCATTCACGGTTCCCCGGAGGCCGTAGCAGCCAGAGTGGCAAGCGTTCTAAGGGTGTCCCTTAAGAAGCCAGGCTGTGATTGCCTGGTGACTGGGGAGACCTCTCACCCAGCACTGAAACTTTTTGGAGAACCAGCAGAAACAGAGAGGAATCCGGAAAGGAGGAAGAAGGAAACTCACCCACTAACTGAAGCCTGGTGCTGCATGTGATGTCCGACAATGGAGGTGACTCTTGTTGCAGCTGCCCGGAAAGGGGAAGGAAGGAAACGTAAGACGGAAACATTGATCAATATCTGGAGGTTAGCTTAGGGCTGGAGAAGATGAGAGAAATAAGGGGAATGGGAATGGGAACAGGGAGTCCACTCAGGATCTGGAAGTAGGCCCTGGTCTAGTCTGTGCTGCTTGCTGCTTTCCAGCTTGCAAGAGAAAACTTACTCATTAGAACCCAATCACCATTCTGAGTGTTGGCACCAAAATGTTAGGTTTTGAAAAGAAGGTGAGAGTGAAAGAAAAACACACAGAGAGGGGGAGGCTCAAACAGCAACACAGGTATATTGCAGACACCTGTGGGAGTCGGGGACCAGCTTAATGCCAGAGCCCACCACTGCTTACAGGCTGGGGTACTTACGGGTATGGATGGGAAGGATCTGGGCAGTGTGGCTTGCTGCCCAGCAGGATATTGATAAGATGTTCTTATGATCAGGTGGTTTGGCCCTTTTTCTGGTGGAATATCATTGTGGTGTTTCTTAGAGCTTTGCCAAGCAAGATGTCATGGAGATGTTTCTTTAGTTGAGCCTTTGTCTACACTGTGCTCAGATGGTTAGGCAGGATGTTTCTCACAGCCTGAACCCCCATGGAATGTTTCACTTTGACCAAGGTCTGCAAAATCATAAAGAGCTTACAAAATGGTGCAGTTTGCACTAACACATATGACCCTAGCCATGCTCCTCTTTTTCCCCATAGATCCCTACCCTATGATTCCACCTTGTTCTTCTCTGGCAAAAACCCCTTTCTCAATCTGCATTTCTTCTTATAAACCACACCCCCCCACCACCACCACTATTCAGTCTCTACCCTATTCACCAAAATAACGTCTTTCTGGCCCCTCCCTGTTTTCTGACCAGATGCTGGAGACACTGAACAGAGTTTTAGCCTCTGATCAAAGTTTGAAGAAGACCAAAAAGTCACAATATCCAACAATATTAGTGTTTTACTACAGGAAGGATAAGAATATAAATTCAAATCAAATGGAGTATGACCAGTCTCGAGAGAATTCCATCGATCCAATCAAAGAGGAGGAGGACAAAGACCTAGACTCATGTGAAGGATCTTCACAGAAGGGTGAAGACCTAGACTTATGGGAAGGATATTCACAAGAGGATGAAGACCTAGATGACTCAGCTGAAGGATGTTCAGAGAAGGATGAAGACCTCGATGCATGGGAAGGATATTCATAGAAGGATGAAGAACTCGACCCATGGGATGGACCTTCACAGAAGGACGAAGACCTCGACCCATGGGAAGGATGTTCAGAGAAGGACGAAGACCTCAATTCATGTGAAGGATATTCACAGCAGGACGAAGAACTTGACTCATGGGAAGGATCTTCACAGAAGGACGAAGACCTCGACCCACGGGAAGGATCTTCACAGAAGTACGAAGACCTCGACCCATGGGAAGGATGTTCAGAGAAGGACGAAGACCTCAACTCATGTGAAGGATATTCACAGCAGGACGAAGAAATTGACTCATGGGAAGGATCTTCACAGAAGGACGAAGACCTCGACCCATGGGAAGGATCTTCACAGAAGGATGAAGACTTCCACTCATGGGAAGGATCTTCAAAGAAAGACGAAGACCTCGACCCATGGGAAGGATATTCACAGAAGGACGAAGACCTCGGCCCATGGGAAGGACCTTCACAGAAGTACGAAGACCTCGACTCATGGGAAGGATCTTCACAGAAGGACGAAGACCTTGACTCATGTGAAGGACCTTCACAGAAGGACAAAGATCTCGACTCATGTGAAGGATATTCACAGAAGGACGAAGACCTCCACTCATGGGTAGGATCTTCACGGAAGGATGAAGACCTCAACTCATGTGAAGGATCTTCACAGAAAGATGAAGACCTCGACTCATGGGAAGGATCTTCACAGAAGGACGAAGACCTCGACTCATGTCAAGGATCTTCACAGGAGGGTAGGCAGGATTAGTCACACATGGAGAAACCGAATTGGACAAGGCATAATAACAATAAAATAAAATTTGAGGAGCTGATGACTGAGTATCTCTCTGCCTATTTTGTGATGGTGAGGAGAAAGGGAAAGGGAGAGGTAGACATTCGAGAAGGGAGGGATATGAGATACTGTAGGGTTGCTGGTATACCCACAGCTGAAGCAGACATTTTAAATAAGGACTCGGGGAAGGACTGATTCCTGGAGACAAATTTTCTTCTTAAAATTTTATCCCACAGGAGACAAAGAAGAGGATTTGGTGTTTTTTGGAGCATGTACATATTTAGAAGGGCACATAAAAAGAGCTGCATTGTATGTAGATGACCGTGACACTCTTTCCAAAATGAAGACATCAAAATCACCACCTCCATGACATATACCTGATGGTAGTGTGTTTTGTAGCTCACCCAATTCTTTGAGCAACTGAACACCCTCAAAAAGACAAACAACCTCACCCTGCAGAAAGTAAAACAGCACATCACACACACTAAAATAATGGTGTTTGCAGGACCTGGTCCCAATACTAGGGCACTTTTTGGTAAGAAACTCTAGGTGGAGCAGGAGCCGACCAAGTGTAGGACACTGGGAGTGGCCTGTTTCTACTGCAGGCAACAAATGGGAGCATTGTCTATGGAGAATTTTAAAACAAGAATGTCCGTAAAAGCTGGTATTTTTGTTGCCACTTCCATACATCAGCATTCCTATAAAGTGTCAATGATTAAGAAGTTTTCCCTTGAAAAAATATTGTTTTCATTGGAGGGAAGAGAGTGATTTTGGCATCAAGTGTAGAGGGCTGTGGTATATTTCTTGGGTTAATTGCTCAAGATCCTCTCCTGTTTACTCATTCATTCTCCTTTATTTCCATGGCCCAGTTTCATTTCTCTTGTCTACATTGGCAATCATTGTAATGCATTTGATGTGCATCCTTTTCTCTGTATGAGTGTTAATACATGTTTCATATTGTTTGTGAATATTTATTTTCAATTTATGTATCCATTGTCAATATTTAATGTTTCACTCACCCCTGTTTTTAAGATGCATCTATGTATGTCTAATCTTTTCTTCCCCTGTAAATGGAAATGTCA
The DNA here is from genome assembly GCF_048565385.1 of Saimiri boliviensis. Lineage (NCBI taxonomy): Eukaryota > Metazoa > Chordata > Mammalia > Primates > Cebidae > Saimiri > Saimiri boliviensis. The sequence continues at coordinate 94,190,270 of NC_133470.1, forward strand.
GGTGTATTTTTGTATTTGTAACTTTTAGAAATATATTTTGATTTTTATTATTTGTACCCACCCTTTGGTTCATGTTTTGTTTAATTTATACTTTAGTATTACGTTTTCTTTCAAGTGACTGTACATAGTATCATGTGTTTAATTTTGATTTTCACATGTTCAATGTTAGTATATAGAAGTGTGATGGATTTTTTAATTCTACTTTAAATAAATTTATTGTGTATATTTGAGGTTTACAACATCATATTATGGGATACAGAAAGTAAAATGGTTACTATAGTGAAGCAGATTAGCATATTTCTCAGTTTAAGTGTGTGATAATAGCATCTAATCTCTACTTATTTAACAAAAATTCATGGTACAATTTCATTAATTTTAGCCCCCCTGTACATTCGATCTTTATACTTGTTCATCTTACATATCTGCTATTTTGTTTCCTTTGACCTACATCTCCCATTTCTTCTCTCAACCCCAGTATTTCATTCTCTTCCTCAGTCTATTTCAGCCCCTAATTTATATAGTCCACATATGCAATCATCAAATCTTTTTTTTTTTTTTTTTTTTTGGTCTGGATTATTTAACTTAGTGTGATGTCCTACAGGTCAATCCATGTGGCAAATGCCAAGACCTCCTTTATTAAGGCTGAATAATATTTAGTTCTGTATAACTACTACTACTACTACTGCTACTACTACTACTACTACTACTACTACACACACACACACACACACCCCAAATTTTTAAATCCATTCATCCATTGATGGGCATTTAAGTTGTTTCCATATCTTGGCTATTCGGAATAATGCTACAATGAACATGAGAGCACAGATATCTCTATGAGGCTGTGATTTTATCTCCGTTGGGTATATACCTAGAAGAAGGATTGCTGGACCATATTGTAGTTACTTTTTTTTTTTTTTTTTTTTTTTTTTTTTTTTTTTTTTTTTTTTTTTGAGACCGAGTTTTGTTCCTGTTGCCCAGGCTGGACTGTGATTGTGCAATTTCGGCTCTCTGCAACCTCTGCCTCCCAGGTTCAAGCAATTCTCCTGCCTCAGCCTACCAAGTAGCTGGAATTACAGACATATAATTCCATGCCTGGCTAATTTTATACTTTTAGTAAAGACAGGTTTTCTCCATGTTGGTCAGGCTGGTCTTGAACTTCCAACCTCAGGTGATCCACCTGCCTCAGCCTCCCAGAGTGCTGGGATTACAGGCATGAGCCACCATACCTGGCTGGTAGTTACTTTCTAATTTCTTTAGAAACCTCTATATTATTTTACATTATGATTGTATCAATCTACATTTTCTGCCAACAGTGTACTAAGGTTCTTTTTTCTCCACACCGTCATCAACATTTGTTATTTATTTTCTTTTTGATAACAGTTATCTTAACAAGTGTAACGTGACATTGTAGTTTTAATAGGCATTTCTCTGATGATTAATGATGTAGAACACCTTTTATTATCTGTTAGTATGCCATTGTAATAAATACTATGGAGAGATACTAGTGTATTTTTCACTCAGTTTTCTCCCATGATCAGATCTTGCAAAAGTATAGTACAACATCACAACCAGAAAACTGACATTAACACACTCCATCTATTCAGATTTCACCAGTTTTACATGTGTTCATCTGTGCACATGTGCTTAGTTATATTTAGTTTTATAATATGCCTAGATTCAAGTGACAACTACCACAATAATAATCCAGAAGAGTTTCATCAACGCAAGGATCTTGCATGTTGTCCTTTAATACCCACACCCAACCTTCATCTCAAATTCATAAACCCTGATGACCACTATTCTCCACTTATATAATTTTGTCATTTTGAAAGTGTTATGTCAACAGAATCTTTTAGTATGTAACCCTTTGGAATTGGTGTGTTAGTCTTTTCTTCTCTTGCTATAAAGAAATACCTGAAGCTGAGTAACTTATAAAGAAAAGAAGTTAATTGGCTCACAATTCTGTAGGCTGTACAGGAATTGATGCCAGCATCTGCTTCTGATTATGGTCTCAGGAAGCTTACAATTATGACAGGTGAAGGGAAATCAGACACGTCACTTGGTGAGAGCAAAAGCAAGAAAGAGAGGGAGGACGTGCCACACGTTTTAAAAACCAGATCATGTGTGAACTCAGAGCAAGAACTCATTCATCACAAAGGGGATGGTGCTAAGCCATTTATAAGAGACTCACCCCCACAATCTAATCCTCTACCACCAGACCCTACCTCCAACATTGGGAATTACATTTCAAAATGAAATTTGGAGGAGACAAACATCTAAACCATATCAATTATTATTTGTTTCACTCACCATATGTCTCTGAGGATTCATTCATGTTATTGAATGTATCAATAGTTTATTCTTTTATACTCCTGAGTGTGATATTCCATGGTATAAATGTACCACAGTTTGCCGAATCTTTCTACCTGTTGAAGGATATCTGAGCTGGTTCTAGTTTTTGGCTATTACAATAAAGCTGTTATAATCATTCACATGCAGGATTTTGTGTGAAAATAAGATTTGTTTCTCTGTAATAATTACCCAGATTGTGGGTAGTATGGTAGTTGCCATAGTTGGTTGTGTATGAAAATCCCAACCTTTCTAATGTGGGTGTATCATTTACATTCCCACCAGCAGTGCATGCATGACCCAGTTTCTTTGCATCTGCATTAGAGTTTGATTTTGTCATTTTTAAAAACTTAGCCTTTCTGGAAGGTATGTACTGATATCTAATTGTGATCTGAATTTGCATTTTTCTGATGGCTAATGATGTTACACATCATTTTAATGTGCTTATTTGTCATCCAGATACTCTCAGCCCTCTCTTTTTGATAGATTCATGACAATGGGTTAGAACACAGATTTTGACAATATATATATTAAGTCTGAAAATGACACAAAGATTAGAAGATTTTTCCAATAACAAGATTTAAATGCCGTAAGAATTTAAACAGGCTAGACTGTGGACCACTTTAACTATGGTTTTAATCTGACAAGAAAAAATTTACTAGAGAACATTGGAATGCTTTAATCTTAGCATTCTAAAACTAACGTCTTATGAATAGAATGAGAGGCATTTGATTTAACAGTAGTATCAAAAAATCAACTGAGAGGTTTTCAATTGACAGTGAATATATAGTGAACCAAGAATGTGAAGAGGCTGTTCAAAAGTTATTAGTAGCTTTGAATAAATTCCATGAAAGGTAACTAAAGCAAGAGGTGACTTTTTCTGTCCTGTGTTGATCAGACTACACTTGAATAAGTATTTTCAGTTGTGGACCTTTAAGAGGAAAAGAGGTGAATTAAATAGTCACTTGAGGAAGGAAGAAATTTGAGTGATGTTGAGACTTGAAATGGTGTTGAAGGGCAAGTGATGGAAAGAACTGTATCAAGAATTGTTCTGATGGGAAACAGACTCTACACTCAAATATGGAAAATTAGAGAAAAGTTTAATAAATGTCTAACACTTAGTGACTGCAGAGGAATGGGACTGTATAGGAAAACCAGAAGAAATAACTTGCAGTTGGAAAGAGGAAGGCAACTGTGATTAACCCTAAGTTTGGTAGGGTGAATGAGGAGACATTTACTGGAATCTAGAGAATTAGGAAGCTGTGTGTAGAGAACTGTCAGACAAAAAGTGATGATCTAGGCAAGGGGATGAAACAAGACTACAGAAATTCTGCAAGGAGGAAACCAGAAAACTAAATACTGTGACTTCATTTTCCTCCTTCTACAATCATTGGCAAGGATCTACCATTCACTACAAACTAACCCGATGCCAGAGAACAAGAGAGCTTATTAATACAGTCCATGGTGTATATGAGTCAGGTTTTTAAGAGCACCAAGCAGCGTGGAGAAGAGTGGAGAATGGATCTAGTGAAGCAAGTGGATGATATACAAAGAACACTGAGCTCAGAGAAGAAAAAGTCTCAGGAGAGATCATAGTGTCAACTCTCTGACATAGTGTCATGTGGAATCAGGTCAGACTTACACTTTTTGAGTGTCATACTTGGGATTAGTAGGACCACAGTAGGGAACTTAGGAGAAAGTGGCATAAACTCCCCTAGGCAGTTGATGTGGATGAGTTTGTCCTGGAAAAGCTGTTTACAAAATGATCAACTGTAATTTTGCTTTGGGGGCTCAGAAAACAATACCCCAAAATGAAGACCTCAGGAGCAAAAGTTTTTCTCCATTCTTCTCCTACCCTCCTGTCTCTCAATCTCATTCTCCTCTAAGGCTAGCCATAGAAACTAGAATCCTTCTTCCCTAAGGTGTGCCAGAGAAATCAAAACCTACTTTCCCCAAAGCCAGTGATAAAACCTAAAAATATTATTCTAATTTACACTCCATCTTCTCTGTAAAAACTGGCCATAAAGAAATTGTCTGATCTACCTTGATGACTGTAGGTCAGAAGACGCCCATTTCAAAGGGGCCCCTGCCACACACCCAGAAGGAAGAATGTTGCTCAAAGAAATCCAGTAATAATCTAGACATACAGGCCTTTCTGTGTTTTCCCCACTCAGTTCATTAGTATTAGTTTATACCCTTTTTGCCCAATCCTATTTCTGTACCTCGGTCCATACTTCCTAGGCATAAAATGGACGATTTTCCCTGTATCTTTGAGTCTTCATTCTGAAGGCTCCCATGTATGCCCGTTAAATAAATTTGTATACTTCTTCTTCTATCAATCTGCCTTTCATCGGTGATTTTTGGTGAGGTCTCAAGAGGGCCTTGCCCCTGACAGCTCTTTCCTGTGGGTGTGAATATCTCACCAGGCCTGTCACTCTCTATATCAAAATGTCTAACACTTGCTACTATATTTCCCTGGTGTATAGCAGAAAGTAGTTGTGTTTCTTAAGCTTGATATCACTTGAAAAATAAGAGTTATATTACATAATAACTTGAACAATGGCAAGGATGTGTGGTAGCTTGACTGCTCATTTCCTGAAAGTTCAGACTTGATCTTGTTTGCTATGGTATCATCTGGAAATAGCATGGGGCCAGACACACAATAAGTAATTAGTAAATATTTGCTGAATGATGGCACAATCATCGAAGGTAAACTGTAGTATGGTGATGAGAAAAAGCACTGATAGTGATTCATATCATAAAATGCTCTAGCCCCAGCTGTGGTTATAACTAAAAATATAAGCTTGAGCTACTTAAAGAAATATCCTTTAAAGGTGATGTCTAAGTATCTAATTCCATGAATTTAGATTTAATTGCTTAAAGTTTGGGTCTATGTAGCACATTAATCTAGGTGCAAAAGTATCCAAAATATCTAAGATTATGAAATGAGTCTCTCTAACTAAAATTTTAATAGAATGCTGAGGCTGATATCTACTCAAAAAAAAGTTGAGGCTGATATATACTAAAACAAATTTTTATCCATAGATAGTAAATATAGTGATCTTAATTATATTACTTTCATTTTACACTACTTTATTTTTTCTCAATTTTAATTTTTGATATGGGGGCACACATGCAGGTTTGTTACATGAATATATTGCACTCAGGTAGTGATTCTAGTATCCAATAGGTAGTTTTCTTCATACATACCATCCTCCCTCCCTCCCCTATCTAGTAGTTTACGGTGTCTGTTGTTTCTACATTTATGTCCGTTTGTGCTCAATATCTAGCTACTGCTAATAAAGGAGAATATCTGGTTTTTGGTTTTCTATTTCTACATTAATTCACTTAGGATTATGGCCTCCGACTCACACTTGTTGTTGCAAAAGACATAATTCCATTGTTTTTTATGGCTGCATAGAATTCCATGGTGTACCTGTACCACGTTTTATTTATTCAATCCATCTATTGATGAGCATCTAGGTTGATTTCATGCATTTGCTATTGTGAATAGTGGTGATGAGCACAGCATTGCATGTGTCTTTTGATATAATGATCTATTTTCCTTTGAGTATATACCCAGTAAGGGGACTGGGTCAAATGGTAGGTCTATTTTAAATTCTTTGAGAAACAGCTTAATTTTTAAAAGATCCCCAAAGATAATTTTACTTTAGTAAACTTTAAATCAATGCACTTGGGCAGGCACAGTGGCTCACCCCTGTAATTTCAACACTTTGGAAGGGCAGACTGCTTGAGGCCAGGAGTTGGAGAGCAGCCTAGGCAACATGGCGAAAACCCATCTCTACCAAAAATACAAAAAAATAGCCAGGCATGGTGGTGGGTGCCTGTGGTCTCAGCTACTGGGAAGGCTGAGGCAGGAAAATTGAGCCCAAAGGGCAGAGATTGCAGTGAGCCAAGATTGTGCCGGTGCACTCCAGGCTGGGTAATAGAGTGAGATACTGTCTCAAAAAAAATTAAATGAAATAATGCACATTTAAATGAAGAATATTCCTTTGCATTGAAATGCTTCACTAAATGTGAATGACAGTATTAATAATACTAATAATACCTTAACACTTTCAAATAATTATGTCTAACATTTATTTAGCATTTACTAAATATCAAGCACTTCACATGCTTAAGGTAATTTAACCCTTGCAAGCAGCTTATGATTCTGGTAGTTTTGCTATCAGCAACATTAGGGAATGAGAAATGGAGGCCACATAGCAAGCGGTGACATAGAGATTCAAACCTAGGCAGTCTTGAATAAAGAGGCTGAGTTCATATCTACTCACTATAAATATTATCTCTTAACTTCTCCTCAGAAAGCTAATGGTGAATGCACGTGTTTTCTGTTATAAATTCAAAGATACCATGACTGCATACTGACATGGTCTGGTTCTGTGTCCCCCTGCATAATCCCATCTTGACTCGTAATACAAATTGTAATACTCGCATGTCGGGGGAGGGACCTCATGGGAGTTAATTGGATCATAGGAGGAGTTTCCCCACATTGTTCCAGTAATAGCAAGTGAGTTCTCACGAGATCTGATATTTTTATAAGGGACTCTTCACCCTTTGCTTATTATTCTCTCTCCTGCCACCATGAGAAGAATGTCCTTGATTCTTCGTCACCTTCTGCCATAATTGTTAAGTATCCTTAAGCCTCTTTAACCATGTTGAACTGTAAGTCAATCAGACAGCCTTTCTTTACAAATTACCCAGTATCAGGTTATTTCTTTATAGCAGTGGGAGAATAAACTAATACAAAAGCTTTTTTATTGGTGTTTGATAGGGAAAGTGGAAGCTTTCTTTTAAGTTTTTTAGGAAAAACAAAATGGTTAATTCAGTCAGAACTCAGCACTTGAAGAGCTATTATTAAATCAAGTATTTTTAAAAAATTTATATCAATAATTATGGTATTAAATCTTAATTGTCTATTCCTAATGAACTGTGATTAGGGCCACATTTTAGGGCCCAAAGGTACTAATTCTACATAAACTTAATTGGAAACACAAGAAAGACCAAATTAGACATAGAAGTTATTTAGCCTTTGGATCTCAAAACCTACATAGGAAAAGATGCTGAAAAATATAAGCATTTCTTCTCCCTTCAGTTTCTTTCTTTCCATGAATATTCTCTCTTTAAGTAAAAACATTTTTTTCCCATAGTATAGCATAGTACAATATTTACCAACTACACCTACTGAATCTGTCACACTTGGAATTACATTTTTGAGCAAATATCTGAGAGCTGGTTTTCTTATCTGTAAAACTTAGGCTACTAGTTCTAATTGTTTTTTTTTTCCTGAGGAGTAAATTTAAAAAAAAAAATTATTCTCTAATTCTTAATTACTAATAAGAATCGATGGCCAGAAAATTTCTTCTTGCTTATCAATTGTACAAAAAAGAATGGGAATTGTTTAGTTCCTTATTAAAAATTATTGTGTGCAAAGGACATCTCATGGAGTTATAGCTGAAAGAATCAGGTGTGCCTGCAAATTAGTCATATGACTACTACAGATTTACAGACCCCCAGATGTATTCATACCTAGAGAGTAGGTGCTATCTTTTCCTAGTCAACTTTCTCACATAATGAAGAGAGTTTACTACCAGCTAGAGCTATTCATCCAGAAAATCAAAGAGGAAAGGAAAAATATACATGATATTATGCATCTCCAGATAAAGAGAAAGTGACATCAGAAAAGATTTCAGGGTAGGTAATTTAAGAGCACCATTTATCATCTCCCACCCTAAAAAGCAACCAATAACTGGCAAAAACTTAAGTCAGAATCAATCTTTATTGAAATCTGGAATCCAGCTAAAAATTACAACAAGCAGGGGAAATCTTGGTGAAGATAGAAGCTGCTGCTTTGTAGTGAGAAACTGCTGTGGTATTTTAAATTGCCTGCCTGCCATCACCCACACTCCAACTCTACAGTAGTAGTAAGAACAGCAATGTTCACTTCACTCCTGATGCAGATTGCTGGTACCAGAGAAAGCAATAGAGATTTTATTCTCAAATGATGTGGTTGTCAGTTGCAACCTGTCTGGCAGCTTCTGGAAAGACTTGCATTAAGGTTTTCTTTTATTTCGTCTAACTTTGACCATTTCCAGGGCTGATGCAGTTTACTGAGTTGCTTTTCCTAAAAGCAATAAAAAACAAAATATTGATTCTTGAAGCCCAGGAAATGTGACAACACTTGAGTCAAGCATAGACAGACCAAAATTCTGGGAGGGAAGAAATGAGAAAGAAGATGCATGTGAGAATAAAGAGCTTTTAAAGCTTCCATGTCTGTGGAATAGATGAGAAAGTTACATTCATGCCAAAGGTGAAACAAATGCTCAAAAAGGCCTAAGAAGACCCTATGCATTTACCACTGGCTAGCTCCAGTCTCTGCACAAGTAAGAAATGAAGGCTAAAGTAGAGTTGTAAACACCTTGGGAAATTGCTGAAAGAGTGGCACAACAAAAAACCAATTTGCAAAGAGACTGAGAGAATATTGGTGACCCCAGGCACTTAAGGAAACACGGTCAAAACTTTATCAAAGCTGACGACTAACGCTAACAGAACACAGAGTTCAGTGGCCACACATTAAAAAGGCCACATTTTATAAAAAAGGTTTTAAAAAGTCAATATACAGGCAAACAATAATAATTTGAAAGAGGCATTATAAATTCCATAGATGGAGGAGAATCATTGTCATAGTTGCTACATTATGATATCAAAATGTCTAGTTTTCAAAAAAAATTGTGAGACATTCAAAAATAATATGAAAGTATGGTTCTTTCACAGAGAAATAAAATACAAACTGTTTATGAGGAAGTTCAGATATTTGACTTTTAGACAAAGATTTTACAACTGTCTTAAACATGCTACAATTGTTAAATTATAAGCATAGATAAGAAACTTCAAGAAACTAGGAGAAAAATGTCTCAAAATATACAACATAAGTAAAGATATACAAATTACAAAAAGCAACTCAATATGAGCTCTGGAGGTAAAAAGTACAAAAACCGAAGTTAAAAATTACTAGAGGGTTTCAATAGCAGGCAAAAGGAGGCAGAAGAAAGAAAATCAGTGAACTTCAAATTATATTAATTGTGAATATTCAGCCCGAGGATAAGCAAAACAAAATTATAAAAACATAAACAGAGCCTAAGAGACCCATGGGACTCTATCAAACATATTGTACGACAAAAATTTCAAAAGAAGATAAATTTTTTAAAAAACAGAAAAAATACTTGAATATCCTCAAATTTAGTGAAAGACATGAATCTGTAATTCCAAGAAGCTTAATAAACTTGAAGCAGTATAAACTCAATAATATCCACAAATAGTCAAATTGTCCAAAGCCAATACCCAGGAGAGAATCTTGAAAACAGACAAAAAAAAAAAAAAAAAAAAAAAAAAAAAAAAAAAAAAAAAAAAGAGCAACTTGTCAGGTCCAAGAGATGCTAAATAAGATTACTATCCGATTTCTTTTCAGAAACCATAGGATTCAGAGGGTATCAGGATGACATATTTAACGTGCTGAGAGAAAAAATAATTTTTCAGTGAAGAAGTCCATATGGGTCCAAATCATCCTTCAAAAGTGAAGTACAAATAAAGATCTCCAGATAAACAAAAACTAAGGGAATTCATTACTTGTAGACCTACCCCCCAAAAATGCAAAAAATAGTCTTTCATACTGGAGTGGAAGATCACTACTCCATAACTAAAAGTCATATAAATAAATAACAGTCAATGATAAAGGTGACTGTATATGAAAATATAAAAGTCAGCAGTACTGTGTAGTATTCTGTTCACTTATCTAATCTTCTCTTTTATATGATTTAACATAAAAATGGATAAAATAATTAAAAACCTATGTTAATGAGCACACAGTATAAAGACATAATTTGTGACCATAAGAACATAAGGGGAAATAGAGCTGTATAGGAGCTGAATTTTTTGCATACTGTAGAAGGTACATTGGTATAATTCACCTTTATTACACAATTAAAATGTTAATTGCAATCCTTATGGTAACCACTAAGGAAGCAAAACTAAAATATTATGCCAAAAAATAAAAAAAAGAAAGAGATAAAAATGATCTGCTAGGATATAATCAATTAATCATTAAAAAGACATGGAAAACAACTAGCAAAACGGCAAAAGTAAGACCTTTCCTATCAATAATCGCATTACATTTAATGGATTAATCTCTTGATTTAAAAGTCAGAGATTGACAGAATGAATTTCTAAAAATGATCCAACTACATGCTGTTTACAAAAGATTTAACTTAGATTCAAAGACAAAAATAGGTTGAAATAAAAAGGGTGGAAATACATATCCCATTTGAACAGTAATCAATAGAGAGTTGTGGGTTCTTATACTAATATTAGACAACATAGAGTTCGAGACAAAAATAACTACAAGGAATTATATATTGATGAAAGTATCAAGTCATCAAAAATTTTGTATATGCGCACGTGTGTGTATGTGTCTGTTTCTAATGCCAGTATTATGCTGATTTGGTTACTATGCCTTTGTAATAAATTTTGAAGTCAGATAGTGTGATGGCTCCTGCTTTGTTGTTTTTTTCTCTTTATGGTTAATATTTTTTGTCTATTCAGAGTTTTTGTGACTCCATATAAATTTTAGCATTTTGTTTCTTTTTCTGTAAACAATGTCATTGGTATTTCTATAAGAATTACACAGAATCTATAGACTGCTTTTGCTAGTAATGTCATTTTAACAGTAGTCATTTTCTAATCCATGAACAGGGATTATATGTCCATTTTTGGTGTCCTCTTTAATTTAATCTCTTTAGTCTTTTATAGTATCCTCATATAGGTCTTTTCACTTCTTTCATTAAATTGATGCCTACATATTTTATATTTATTGTAGCTGTTGTTAATGGGATTGCTTTCTTTCTTTTCTTTTTTGGATTGTTCATTTTTGATGTATATACAATGCTTTTGATTTTTTAGGTTGATTTTGTATTCTGCATCAATTTCAGCTTACAATAAAAATCACAATGCATACCAAAAGGCTAAAAATGCAAGAAGAGACAAAGCAAAATCAGAACCAGAATCAGATATGACAAAAATACTAGAATTATCAAACCATCAACTTAAAATAACCATGATTAATATACAAAGAATTCTAATTGAAAGTAGACAACTTGCAACAACAAGTGGGTAATGTATAGCAGAGAGGTAGAAATTCTAAGAAAGAATCAAAAAGAAATGTTAGCAATTGAAAACAATGTAATGGATATAAGAAATGCTTTTAATGGGCTCATTAGTAGACTGGACTTGACTGAGGGATGAATCAGTAAGCTTGAGGTTATATCAATATAATTTTTCAAAACTGAAAAAACAGAGAAAAAAAGAAAGCAAAAACCAAAACAGAATATCCAATAACTGGGACACTACAAAATATGTAGCATGTGGATAATGGGAACAGCAGAAGTAAAAGAAAGAGAAAAGGGAGTAAAATGAATATTTGAAGGAATAATGACATATTTTTTTTTCAAATTCAGAAATGAAATTTGAATGTCAGAAACCAAACTACTGATATAGGAAGCTCACAGAACACCAAACAGTATACATGCTCCCCCAAACCCTACATTAAGGGTTATCACATTGTGCAGAATATTAAGATGATTAAAAACTATCTTCAAAGAAACCAGAGGGTAAGGGGAGTGGCCTCCTTGTAGAAGAGAAAAAAAGAATTATTTGTGACTTCTCAGAGACCATCAAAGCAAGAAAAGAGTGAAGTGAAATATTTTGAGCTGAGAGAGAGTAAACACTAATCTCAATACTGTATCCTGTAAAATTATCCTTTAAAAGTGAAGGAGAAATAGACATTCTTAGACAAACAAGAATTTAAGGAATTGGTTCCAAGAACCCCATGGATACAAAAATTCACACATACTCAAGCCATGCAGTCAGCCCTGTGGAACCTGCAGATACAAAATGTTGGTCCTCCATATATAGAGACTTTGTGTCCTGTACTTTCAATCTACATTTGGTTGCAGATGCAGTACCTGCTGATCTGAAGAACCGACTATATTAATTTAAAAAATATCTGGGTATAAGTGGACCCAAGCAGTTCAAACCTGTGTTGTTCATGAGTCAACTGTAATTAACAGGCTAAGCAATGAGCCAAAATAGAATCATGCTCAATTAAAACCACAGAAGGCAAAAAATAGTAGAACATAAAAATAGAAACAAATAAGGGCAATGAAAAAAAAAAGTAACATAACTGTTAGGTGTTATTCCAACTATGTCAATATTCACTTTAAATGCTAATTGTCTAAATACACCAATGAAAAGACAAAGACTATCAGACTATCAGATAAAAAAACAAGACCCAATTATATGTTGTCTACTAGGAAACCACTTTGAATACAAGAATATAAACAGATTAAAAGCAAAGGGATAGAGAAAGATACACCATGCTAAAACTATCTAAAGAAAGCTGGAACAACTATACTAATTACACACAAAGTGGACTTTACAGAAAGGGAAATTATCAGGAATAAAGAGGGGCATTATGATATAATGATAAAGTGGCCAATTCTTCAAGAAAACAATGATTTAAAATAGGTAATTACATAAAAGCAAAAGTAGATTAGTAGTTTCTGGGAATTGGGGGGAAAGGACAAAAGGGAATGCAGAGTGGCTGCTTAATTGCTACAGAGTTTAATTTTGGGGCAATGAAATGTCTTGGAACTAGATAGTAGTCATGGATGAACATTGGAAACATACTTAATTCTACTTAATGTGTACTTTAACAAAGTGTGTAGCTCATCATAAGCCATGTGAATTTTACCTCAATTAAATGAGGAAACAGCAGAAATATTCATTTTCAGAATATAACTTATTGAATAATTACTATTAAACTAGTAACTGCCTGACACTAGTTCTGTCTCACCTCAGCTTTTGTCCAAGGAAGACAATAATTGGCTGATTGTAGAATAGTTTCTCTTCCAATCACTGACTTGGCCTCATAATCCTTCTCAGTACGGTACTCCAAGAAGTCACCATCAAGAGAAGCCAAAACAGAAACAAACAATGAGTCTGTGCTAAGATGACTTTTCCCAATATTCACCTTCAATACTACTTCATTTGTTGGTTAATACCTGGAATTCTACAATCAAAGCTTTACTCTTTTCGCTATGATCTTTGACATTTGATAAATATTCTACTGAGATTTCTTGAATGCTGGTTTCACAGTAGACAGGTCCTAAGAAAAAGATTTGTGTGGAGGAGGTCTACTTTGGAATGACACTTTTAAGGAAGACAGAGAAGCAAGGCTGGGCAGAGGGAGATGTTAAACTGCAGTAGTAATGGATCCTGCAGCTGAGATCATAGAGAGCCCTTGAGCTGGGAAGACACCTTTGAGGTATCTTCAAAGGAGGCAATGAACTTGCATTCCCACATGAAACAATCACTATATTCAGGCTGCCCTCAGGGAAGAGGTGTGACTTTGGAAAGGGAAGGGTAATTCATATGGAGGGGTTGAACTCTGAGTTGTCAGTAGCCAACAGTCTAGTAGTCAGAGAAAATATGTATATTGGTTCTGAAAGTGGAATCTGAGTGGTATGCCATAGCAGAGATGCACCCATTTTAGTTATTGGCCAAATGTATACATAAGTATAAATGGATTTAAACTCATTATGGAGGCTAGGAAAGAAAGTAAGCCCATCATAGGCTGAGGATTACATAGGAATTATGGAAAGAGACTACATTAAGAAGAAGACAAACATTTTATATTATGAAGTAATGGTGTTCCCCAAATCTATTTTAAACAATTTTGTCCTTAATAGAAAAAAGTCTGTATAATACCATTTTGGGAATGATCATGGCAGTGGGCCTTCAGATGATTATTTTTAGGAGAATCTGAACCTAATTTTATATTTGTGGGGCTTTGTTTGCCTGCTAATTTCACAAATTTGCCCCACTGGAAAGTCATCTTCCCATGAGTCTAGAAGGCCAATTCTCATGATCTTCAGCCAATCTACAGCCAGGTTGTGTGTTACTTGTTTTTTTTAAAAAAAGCATCTACCAAAGACAGCTTATACCTAAAAGAGGATAATCGAGGCATTGAAGAGTTCTTCACTACAAGCTACTTTAAATTTCCGTTTAATTTACTACATATGTATGAAAAAATTACTGCAAAATTGAGTAGTGGGAAAACAAATGTTTATGATGTTAACATTATCAGGTTCAGGTATTCAGGCAGGACACAGTGAGTACAGCTTGTCTTTGCTACATTACTTCTGGAGCCTTAGCTGGAAGGTTTAAAGAGCTCAAAAGTGGAATCATTTGAAAGCTTGCTCACTCATATGTTTGACAATTGATGCTGTATGTAGGCTTACACCTTAGCAGGAGTTGTTGCCACAATGCTTACATTTGTTTTTTGTTTTTTGTTTTTTGTTTTTTGTTTTTTTCATGTAGCCCAGGATTCCTTAGAATATTGTGGCTGTGTTCCAAGGGCATGTGCCTCCAGAGAAAAAAGCCAAGTAGGAGCTTCATGCATATTATACCTAGTGTTAGGAGGCATTGCATCACTCCTACCATAGTCTAATTTTGGGACAGTCACAAGCTCCCACTCAGATACAAGGAAAATGGAGAGTATCATTTATACTGTAAGAAGGGCACGTGGTATGAAATAAATATATTGATATTGCTGTCTTTGGAAAATACAGTCTGCCACTCTTCCTTTTTCTTATAATATGCTCTTTCTTTCAATTTTCAAAGAGAAAGATATTTGGTCAAATATTCATGTCCAGATAAATATAATTTCAGAGTGCAACTTCTGTGATAATAGGAAGGTAACATACGTATGATAGTTCTGATGACTATTTAATCATATATCTTTCATTTTTTACAGCTGCTGTATAAATGAAGATTCCACATTCTGATGCAAAAATTATTTTCCTTTCATATTTATTATGACTTTCAAAATCATTGACCCTAAATAAGATCACACGAAAAGTTGGAATATCCCTCTTAAAGCTTTATCAGTAGTTAGAAAGATCAACAGAAAAAAAGTACTTAAAATGGATATACTGCATTATAGGTTTTCAAATCCAGATGGCCTAGATTCAGTACTTGCCTATTTGAACAGGATATGCATGTTTATTGCAAGTACCACATTGAAGATGTTTTTAAAGTATGACTCAATATTATATATTCTTCATTAAGATTATTTCCATAAAATTTAGCTTCTGAAGGTAAGACTATATGTGTTGTTTAATCTGACTATACAGATTGTAAAAAAACGTACAAAATTTTTTATACCTTCCTTACCTATGAAACTAAAGCTAGCATCTGTTTAATTTTTTGTAACTATTTTATTTCACATGCCTGGTGTCATCAATTATTTTCTCTACCACAAGTATAATTTCCCATGTTTCTACATTTTAATTATTAACTGTCCTATTTTTCAATATGTTGACTCTTGAAAGATCAATTCAATCAATTTAGGATTAAGTGGCAGCATCAATCTTGATAAATGTATACTTGCTTTGATGTATTTCAGCAATGGTGTGAAAAATGTTAATAATACTAGCATTTATTGGGAACCTACTATAGTCAAGGCACTTTTCTAAGCACTTTATATTATCTCATTTAGTCTTCACGACAACTCTATGGGGTCTTATTACTCTTTCCATTTTACAGGTAAGAAAGGTGAAGTTGAGAATAGGGAAGGAGTTTGTCCTGGTGAAGCTGTTTGAACCCAGGTGGAATCCAGAGCTTTCACTCTTGTACTGCCAAACTGATATGGTTTGGATATTTGTCCTTAGCCAAATCTCATGATGAGATGTAATCCCTAGTGTTGAAAGTGGGTCCTGGTGGCAGGTGTTTGCATCCTGATGGCAGATCCCTCATGGCTTGGTGCTGTCCTTGCAATAATGAATGAGTTCTCTTGAGATCTGGTCATTTAAATGTGTGTGGTAATTCTTGTTCCCCTCTTGCTTCTGCTCTGCTGCATGAGATGCCTGATCTCATGTTTTGCTTTCCTCCAAGAGTAAATGTGAGCTAATTCAACTTCTACTTTTTATAATTACCCAGTCTCAGATATTTCTTTATAGCAAGGCAAGAATGGCCTAGTACATATACTATAGATGGAATAAGAAATATACTTTGGTTTTCAAGATACATAATAGCCACAAAGCTTCTGTTTGTTTTGTGAGGAGCTTTTGACGGGGGAAAATGAAATTTGTCTTAATTATATGAGACATGACTAAGTCATAGCTTTTCTTTGGGTACTTTTGTTATTCTTCTAACATAGTTTAAAGGAAATTGAATTAATGTGAAAAAATATCTGATGGCTTTTATATAAAGTGGATGCTTTTTTCAGTAGAAAGATAAGCAATAACACTGCCTTTCTCAAAATAATAATTACATGAAAATTTATAACTGTATACCTTATCAAATTGCCAGAGCAGCTGACATGGATACTAATGATATGCTGAGTTTTTTAGAATAACCAGGGCTTATAATCTGGTTGGCACTGCTAAAGCAATAAAATTGCTATGCAAGTTGTATCACATCATTGGAAACATTTGTCTTAGAATTTATTCCAGAGGCATAGGAACTTAGAAGGATATGTGAAGGGAGTCATAGGAAATAGAGGCCAGGAAATTTTTGAATGACAAAGGGATTGTGAATGAATAGCCGAGCATAGGTAAGGATTTTTGAAGACCAGACTCTGGGGAGAGCAAAAGCTGTGGGAAATAGATACCTTAGCATGGAGACTGTATTACTCAATTTTTCAGGGGATTAAAGTAGGGCTGAGATGTGGAGTCAGATGATTAATAGGCAAATAAATAATGTTCTTGAATGATCTAGTGTGCTCCAGTATAGATGAAGTTATCTTACGCCTGGTTAGGGAAGCTGTGTATACATTAACCAGTGGTCTGTGGAAGCGTATTGAGGCTATGCCTCAGCATGCAGCCATACGGTGTGGAGAGTTTAGCCAGGAAAGAGACAAAGGAGCCAGGTCTTTCCAGCTTATTCGGCATCTCTAAAGCCCAGTAAAGGCAATGAAGCTTCAGAGATAGGAGGCAGAAATGTGATTAGAAAAATAACAAGCTGATAAATTCAAATTCCTTGCAGGATATGGTTCTGCTTCATCAGTTCATTGTCAGAGCAACTGTTAATGATAATCAATGGGAATAAATGTATCTACATTCCCATCACACAAATCTGTTGTTTCCATTTTTTTCTGTATCCACTACTATTGTTGACAATGTATGCATATTTTACATTGTTAAAGCATTGCCCAGATACATCTTTGTATAGTGTTTTTGTCATCAAACATCACAACACAATCATTTTTCCATGCTGCTAAAGACTCCAATATAGTATTTTAAATTATTTTTTCATAATTCTAATTCTAAGAATAGCTCAATTGCTTAACTATTTCTCTATTAGTGAGTGAAGATAATCATTTCCTTTTATAAATAAGCCAATTATAAGTAACTTTCATTTTCAGAAGGTGTGTGTGCCCAGAGCAGAGTAGGAGAAAAGCAAGGTGATCAGTACAATTTCACTTAATAAGGTATTACACGGTGCTTGCAAAAGCTGCAGATTATCTTTTTAAAGATTTGTACTACAATTTTCCACTGTCATCATCAGAATCTGAATGTACTTTTGACATCATTTTTGAATGTGATCATTATGCTTTAAACACAGTTGATTTGTGCATTAGTTTCACAAGAAGACACTGCTGGGAGTAATTTTGAGGCTTCATTTAGATATTCTCAAAATGGTTTGGGACCTTAATATTATTTTATGAAACTAGATGAAAATTTCACATTTTCCTCAACACACTGAGGTTGTGGTTAATGGAAAGGCAATATGACTAAGGCTCTGAACTCTGCAAGCTTACAGAAATTGGTAAATTCAAATCAAGGCCTCCAGATCTTAGGTACTTAAAAATGATTAGGAAACTTAGGAAAATCAGGCCTTATGATTGTTTGAAGTGTTTTCCATTTTAAAGCAGACATCTTGTATTCACTAGAGTAATTTAGGCCATTTAAAGTATTTACATAGCTGACAAAGTAAAAGCATGGCTGCCTGATGTGCAAACAGCCAGTGAGTTCAATTACAAATCATGGTTTTTTCAAAGTTCACTGAACTGACTTGATATTCCAGTATTAGGTGGTAAGGAATTCCAACGAATTTATAGATATAAGCAATAATTTTGAATATTTATTGAGTGCATAAAATATGCTAAGCATGAATATAAGCATTTTATACCCATTTAGCTTATTTACCTCTCACAATAGCCATCATTTTCTACTATATATGTATTTAATATAGATACGATGATTGTGATGATATATATTTTCACGATGAAGATTTTATCATTAGCTATAATTACTGAGTGCTTACTTTTTCCAGACATTATTTTTGTGCAATTCTTCTATCAAATTCATGAGATAGATAAGGGTTCTTATTTTAGAGATGAGGTATCTGAGGTTAAGTGACTTTTCTAGTTCACATAGGTAAGAAGTGAGGAAGTTGGGATTCACTCTAACGTGAACATAGTTGGAGGTCTGTGCACCAGAGTCCATGCTGCCTTAATTAAGATGATTCCTTCTCCTTGAAAGACCACACAAACTTGAAGCTCTGATCTGAACATATGTTTTCTATTTTCATACATTCTTTTAATAATTATGATGATTATATTGACACTGCAATTATTCAACAGCAAACATTCTGCTTTTACTGAGTCAAGATTTGCATGGAGAAACAAAATTCACCTCTTTATAGGCTGAATGAATTATCTGTCAAACAAAAAATGTTAGATCCTGAAGTTAAAAGGTCAAACTCTATCTCTGAAGATTTATTGCAATGATGAAGACTGAAGGTTCATACTAAGTGGGTTGGCCGTCATTTATTCTATTTATAGACTGCATTTAGGATCCTAGATTTCCAGAGCTAGAAAGATGTTAGAGGACAACTAGTTCTAGTTTCTTATTTTACAAATTAAAAATCAAACAAATATGCAAACCAACCATGATCTTATGTTTTGCTTAAATATTTTTCTTATTTTTTTAAGAATCTTCAAATTTGTATTGAAATAAATAAATTAACTTTAAATTGAGCCCATTTAAGCAAAATATATTATTTCTATGATAAAACTAGACTTTTAGGGACTACTTTTGGTTCTACCAAGATGGAATAGCCCTAGTATTCTATAACTAAAAGAGTTTACATATAACACAACAAACAAGTATAAGAAGACTCTGAGAGGTGAAAAGAAAATGTCTGACTTCATAGGGACTTTAGGACTTGGGGAACAACATGATGATGAGTTCCCAGGTTTCCTTTTTATCTCCCATACACCCTGGTGAGAGTGCTCCAGTGACCTCCAACTCAGTACTGACAATAGATATGGTCATAAAAGCTCCATGAAGAATCTGTTTTTTTTCTAGACAAAGACTGAAACATGATGGTCAAACATAACAGAAATATTTAATATATATATATATATTTTTTTTTTACAATACCCATCCTACTCTAGACTAACACCAGTTGACAAACTGTCTCACCCCATGGTTCCAGTGTAGCTAAATGAAGAGCACATGTTCCATTCAACTTCTCTCTCTGCTGAAGCAGGTGGTGTACTTCCATTCCTCATCTGTATAGTGTTGGTGGGGACAAGGAAGATGCTGAACTTCTATCCCTTGTGTAGCAGATGCACAAGGCCTTGCTCTGATTTCTCTACAGAGTAGTGTGGCTCTGATTCTATTAATCATATATGATATGTTAAAGTGACACAAGTCAGGGATAGTCAACATGGCACTTCTAGCACCAGCTTTGTGCAATGCAAAGCTGAAGCTCCATATCCAGCATTAATGAAATTTAACAATGCAGTCAGAAGTGAGACTAATTGGCATTCTGCTTCCCCTAGTGAACTTCCTGGGGTGTCACTGAGGCCTAGCAATAAGCTAAGTTACCATATTCACTCTGCTTTGGGAGTCATGCCTTATCAAGGAGTTAAACTCATATTCTCACAAAAAGAAAATAGGGTTGTACATGTTAGTGTCCCATTTTCCTTGAGAAGTTTTCAGAGTGACTAATGGGATGTGTTAGTCCATTTGTGTTGCTATGTAGGAATACCTAAGAAAGGGTAATTTATAAAGAAAAAGAGGTTTATTTTGACTCACAGTTCTGCAGGCTATATAGAAAGCATGGTGCAACATCTGCTTCTGATGAGGACTATAGAAAGCTGACAATCATAGCAGAAGGTGAAGGAGGAGCAGGCATATGACATTGTGAAAGAAAAAGCAAGAGAGAGAGGTAGAAGCTGCCACACACTTAAACAACCATATCTTTTCTGAACTTGGAATGAGCACTCACTCATTACTGCAGAAAGGACACTTAGTCATTCAAGCAAGATCCATCTTCATGATCCATATCCCACTACGCCCTATCTCCAACAGTGGGATCACATTTCAAGATGAGATTTGGAGGAGTCAAACATCCTAACAATACCATTCTACGCCTGGCCCTCCAAATCTCACTTATTTCTCACATTACAAAATAAAATAATCACTTTTCAATAGCCCCCCAAATTATTCATTTGTCCCAGTATCGACTCAAAAGTCCAAAGTCACATATATTTATTGTTTTGTAGCTATGGTAAATTACATGAAATAAATAGGCAGTGCATAGAGGATTTCTAGGGCAGTGGTGACACTATTCTATATAATTTGATAATTATGGAGACATTTCATGCATTTGTGTAAGTCCATAGAATGTACAACACTAAGAGTGATTCCTAATGTAAACTATGGACTTTTATGATTATAATAGTATCAATGTGGGTTAATCATTTTTAGCAAATGTATCACTGTGATGGGGAAAGTTATGCATGTGTGGGGACTGAGAGCATATGAAAATTCTGTACTGAGCTCCATTTGCTGTGAACCTAATACTGCTCCAAATAATAAAATTTATTGATTAAAAACAAACAAAAGCTGGGAACAGTGGCTCACACCTGTAATCCCAGCACTTTGGGAGACTGAGGTGGGTGGATCACCTGAGGTCAGGAGTTTGAGACCAGCCTGACAAATACAGTGAAACTCTATCTCTACTAAAAATACAAAAATTAGCCAGGCATTGTGGTACGTGCCTGTAATCCCAGCTACTCGGGAGGCTGAGATAGGAGAATCTCTTGAACCCCGGAGGCGGAGGTTGCAGTGAGCCAAGATTGTGCCACTGCATGCCAGCCTGGGTGACAGATCGAGACTCCATCTCAAAAAAGAAAAAGAAAAGTTCAGAAATAATCTAACTAGAAAATGGGCAAAACTGCATAAAAAGTTACTTCATCAAACAGAATACATAAATGGCAAATCAGCACATGAAAAGATACAGATCCTTTCCTGCCCTAAATGACCACGTTTGCTTGTGGTGTACAGAGAAAACACACAGACCTGTGCCTGTCAGTGCCCTGCCACTGAGCCAACACCAACACCAGTGTGGCCACACGTTTCTCCAGCAGCCCCTTCCCCAAACCCCGCTCCAAGCTACATTGCCTCTGCCACTGCATTGAATGCCTGCAGGGTGGCATTCGCCCTGGCATCTGCTAGCACCCTGACAAGTGTGTACCACACCACGCTGTCATTACCACTGCTGCTGGCACATACAAATGAAGACAGATTCTGCTTTTACTGCACTACAAAATGCTTTGGCTGACAGAGCCCATCAAAGTATAGTGTCCAGTGGTCTAAGAGCACCTTAGCCTTCTTTCAGTGCAGTGGATTTTTTTTTTTTTTTTTTTTTTTTTTTGAGACGGAGTTTCACTCTTGTTACCCAGGCTGGAGTGCAATGGCGCGATCTCGGCTCACCGCAACCTCCGCCTCCTGGGTTCAGGCAATTCTCCTGCTTCAGCCTCCTGAGTAGCTGGGATTACAGGCACGCACCACCATGCCCAGCTAATTTTTTGTATCTTTAGTAGAGACGGGGTTTCACCATGTTGACCAGGATGGTCTCGATCTCTTGACCTCATGATCCACCCGCCTCGGCCTCCCAAAGTGCTGGGATTACAGGCTTGAGCCACCGCGCCCGGCCTGCAGTGGATTCTTAACCTCAAAAAGCCACAGAACAAAATTGGGGCCCAGCACAAGTTCCCCAAAGCGAGAGCACACAGTCCAGGAATTGGGTGCTGAGCCTTGGTCCCCTGTAATCTTCCAGAAACAAAGCCAGTTGGCTGAATCCATTTTATACTATAATCAAACACTCAAAGTCATCAAACAGGATTAAAACATAAAATCCAAAGGTCAGTAAACTCAAGGATTAAAGGAACGTACTACCATAAAGATGAAAAAGAACCAGCACAAGAACCCTGACAACTCAAGAAGTCAGAGTGCCTTCTTTCCTACAAATGATTACATCACCTCTCCAGCAAAAGTTTAGAAGCAGGCTGAGATGGCTGAAATGACAGAAATAGATTTCAGACTATCGGTAGAAACAATAATAATTGAGCTAAAATAGTACATTAAAACCCAATCCAAGGAAGCTAAAAACTATGATAAAACAATGTAGGAGCTGACAGACAAGACAACTAATATAGAAAAGAACATAATTGACCTAATAGAGCTGAAAAACACATTAAAAAAACTTCATAATGCAATCACAAGTATAAATAGCAGAATAGACCAAGTGATGGAAAGAACTTTATACACTGAATACTGGCTTTCTGAAAGAAGACACTCAGACAAGAATGCAGAAAAAATAGGATAAAAATGAATGAGTAAAATCTCTGAGAACGATGGTATTATGTAAAGATACCAAATCTATAACTCATTAATGTCCCTGATAGAGATGGGGACAATTGAACCAACTTGGAAAACATATTTTAGGATATCATTCATGAGAACTTTCCTCAGGAAATGCAGAGAATCCCAGTAAGATACTTCACAGGAAGGTCATCCTCAAGGCACTTCATCCTCAGATTTTCCAAGGTTGAAATGAAAGAATGAATGTTAAAGTCAGCTAGAGAGAAAGGCAGGTCACCTACAAAGGGAAGCCATTAGACTAACAGCAAACTTCTCAGCATAAACCTTATAAGCCTAAATAGATTGGGGACTGATATTCAATATTCTTTTAAAAAAATTCCAACCCAGAATTTCATATTTGGACAAACTAAGCTTTATAAGTGAAGGATAAATAGGATTTTTTTAAGACCATCAAATGCTAACAAAATTTATTACAACCAGACCTGCGTTACAAGAGCACCTAAAGGAAGCACTAAATATGGAAAGAGAAAATCATTACTAGCCACTGCAAAAAGACACTGAAGTACACAGACCAGTGACAGTAAAAAGCCACCACATAAACAAGTCTGCAAAATAACAGATGACAGCTAACATATAACAGAATCAAATCAACACATATTAATAGTAACCTTAAATGTAAATGGACTAAATTGTTCCAATTAAAAGACACAGAGTGGCAAACTGGATAAAGAACCAAGACACATTGGTATGCTTTCTTCAAGAGACCCATCTCACACACAGTTATATTGAAGTTGAATAATGTGCTCCAGAATGACTTTTGCATAAATAATAACATTAAGGCATTATTTGAAACTAATGAGAATGAAGATACAACATACCAGAATCTCTGGGACACAGCTAAGAGTGTTAGGAAGGAAAATTATAGCACTAAATGTCCACACAAAAACTTAGAAATATCTCAATTTAGCACCCTAAAATCACAACCAGAGGAACTAGAGAACTAAGAACAAACTAACTGCAAAGCTAGCAGAAGAAAAGAAATAAAGAAAATCAGATCAGAACTGAAAGGGATTGTGATGGTTAATACTGAGTATCAACTTGATTGGATTGAAGGATACAAAGTATTGATCCTGGGTGTGTCTGTGAGGGTGTTGCCAAAATAGATTTAACATTTGAGTCAGTGGGCTAGGGAAGGCAGATCCACCCTTAATCTGGTGGGTACAATCTAATCAGCTGCCAGCGAATTTAAAGCCCACAGAAAAATGTGAAAAAAGATACTGGCCTAGTCTCCCTGCCTACATGTTTGTTCCATGCTAGATGCTTCCTGCCCTCGAACATCAAATTCCAGCTTCTTCAGTTTGGGACTCTGGCTGGCTCTTTCTGCTCCTCAGCTTGCAGACAACCTATTGTGGGACCTTGTGATTGTGAAAGTTAATGCTTAATAAACTCCCCTTTATACATATAGATAGATAGATAGATAGATAGATAGATAGATAGATAGATAGATAGATAGATATCTCCCAGTAGTGCTGTCTCTCTAGAGAACCCTGATATAGGCATTGAGACACACACACACACACACAGACACACACACACATATTGAAAAGATCAATGAATCCAAGAGCTGCTTTTTGGAAACAATTAATAAAATAGATAGACTGCTAGCTAGACTAATAAAGAAGAAAGTAGAGAAGAACCAAATAATCACAATCAGAAATGACAAGGGGGATATTACTACTGACCCAACAGAAATGCAAATAACCATCAGAGGATATTATGAACACCTCTATGCACATAAACTAGAAAATCTAGAAGAAATGAATAAATATCTGGACACATAGACACTCCCAAGACTGAACCAGGAAGAAATCCACCTAAATGCCCATCAATGAGAGATTTAAAAAATATAGTGCATATACACTACAGAATACTATGCAGCCCTAAAAATAGCAGAATTATATCCTCTGAAGGAACATGGATGGAGCTGGACGCCATTATCCTTAGCAAACTAATGCAGAAACACAAAACCAAATACTGCATGTTCTCATTTATAAGTGGGAGCAAAATAATGAGAACATATAGACACACAGAACAGAACACTAGAGGGGCCTATCAGAGTCTGGAGGGTGGGATGAGGGAGATAAGCAGAAAAAAATAACGGATGGATATTAGGCTTAATGCCTGGGTGAGGAAATAATCTGTATGACAGACCCCCATGACACATGTTTACCTATATAACACTGTAAGAAACCTGCATATTACTCCTGAACTTCAAATAAAAGTTAAATTTTTTAAAAAAGGAAAAAAAAAATGATGCCAAATGATGGCAAGAATCTAGAGTAACTGAACCACTTAGTCATAACTGATTAAAATATGAAAACAAAAAGCCACTCTAGAAAGCAGTTTGGTATTAAAAAAATAAAATAGAAGTAACAATAAAAGCTATACATGCAACCTTGCATTTATCCTAGAAAAAT
The DNA here is from genome assembly GCF_048565385.1 of Saimiri boliviensis. Taxonomy (NCBI): domain Eukaryota; kingdom Metazoa; phylum Chordata; class Mammalia; order Primates; family Cebidae; genus Saimiri; species Saimiri boliviensis. The sequence continues at coordinate 94,215,855 of NC_133470.1, forward strand.
GAAAACTATGTTCATATAGATTTCAGAATATTATTCAGCAATAAAATAGAATGAAACACTGACACATAAAACAACCTGCCTAGACTCCAAAATATTATGAGTGAAAAAAATATCGTAAATGTTTAACGGTATATAATTTTATTTATGTAATGTTCTTGAAATAAAGAAATTATAGAAAATATGAGTTTCATAGTTATTGGGGTTACTGAGGGAATGGTAGCAGTAGCCAGATGTGTGTGTCTAAGAAAGGACAGTATGAGGTCTTACCATAGTGATGAACTAATCTATATCTTGACTGTATCAATGTCAGTAGCCTGGAGGTGATAAATAAGTCACCATTAGAATAAAATGGATAAAGAGTACATTGGAATTAGTCTGTATTATTTACTACAAGTGCATGTGAATTAAATGTTTTAAAAATGAAAAGTAAATGATATAGTTTAGATATTTGTCCCTGCCCAGATCTCATGTTGAATTGTAATTCTCAGTGCTAGTGATGAGACCTGGTTGGAGGTGTATGGATCAAGGGAATGGATCATTTATGGCTTGGTGTTATCTTTGTGATAGTTCTCATGAGATTTGATCATTTAAAAGTATGTGGCATCTCCCTCCCACGCTCTCTTGTGCTGCTTTAACTGTGTGATTTGTTTGCTTCCCCTTCAACTTCTATCATGAATAAAAGCTCCCTGAGGCCTTCGCAGAAGCCAAATGATGATGGCAGCACCACACTTACACAGCCTACAGAATTATCAGCCAATTAAAACTCTTTTCTTATAAATTAACTAATTTTAGGTATTTCTGTATAACAATGTAAGGATAATACAACACAGTTAATTTGAAAATATTATAGACAGTAGCATTATTCAAAATTACCAAAAGGTAAAAGCAACTCCAATTCATATCGACTGATAAACAAATGCACTGCAATATATGTATACAATGAAATATTATTCAAGCATAAAAGCTATGAAGTACTGATACAGCAGGAATAAACCTTGGAAAAATTAAGTGAAATAAACTAGTCCCAAAAACCAAATACCATTGGTTACATTTATGTAGACATATTATATATATATATATATATATATATATATATATATATATATATATATGTTACTGTCCAAAATAGGCAAATACATAAAGACAGAAGGCAGATTAGTGATTGCCAGGGCCATGGGAGAATAGGGAGTTATTACATTGGGTTTGGAATTTCCTTTGTAGTGATGAAAAGGTACTGTAACTAGATGGTGTTGATGGTTGCACAACATTGTGAATATACTCAATGTCACTTAGTTGTACACCTTCCAGTGGTTAATTTGGTAAATTTCATGTGTATTTTAAAACACATTAAAAAGAAAAAATAAAATAGAAAGTGAGACATTGATATAATATTAATTTCTGGGTGAGTGGCTTATATTTTTAAATTTATTGTTCTATACTCTTGTACTTTCTGAATATTTTAAATGAGCATATATTTATGTTATTATCATAAAAACTTAAAGAAAAATGGCTATGCATACACACTAGTACTAAACTTAGCATTTAAGCAAAGTTGCAGTTAGTGAAGTGAAAAGAAGAAAAGCTATTTGAAACATACTTTTTATTATGGAAAATGACAAACGCAAACAAAACATAGAATAGTGTAATTAGCTTCCATTTACCCATCACCCAGCTTAAATATTCAACAACTCATGAGCAATATTATTTGTTTTAATCCCCATCTATTGAGAAAGCATTAATAAGTGTTGTGCTGTGGGTGCAGAGAACACAGACCCTGAAGGTAGACATGTCTATATTTTAATCTCAGTTTCATCATTTATTATCTGACTTGGGCGTCCAGACACATAGAATAAATACTAGTTCTCTGTCAGGGTTTTTAAATGGTTGCATAAACTAGTTCCTCCTCTGTCAAAAATGATAATGTGTTTGTGTATCATAAGTGAAATGACATGGGTAAAAAGAAACAAAAATATACATGTATTAGTCTGTTCTCACACTGATAATAAAATCATACTCAAGACTGAGTAATTTCTAATGGAAAGAGGTTTAATTGACTCAGTTTCACATGGGTGGGAAGGCCTCACAATCATGGTAGAAGACAAATGAAGAGCAAAGTCGCATCTTATATGGCAGCAGAGAAGAGAATTTGTGTAGGGGAACTCCCCCTTATAAAACCGTCAGATCTCAGGAAACTTACTATCATGAGAACAGCATAGGAAAGACCTGTTCCTGTGAATCAATTACCTCCCACCAGGTCTTTCCTATAACGTGTGGGAATTATGGGAGCTACAATTCAAGATGAGATTCAAGTGAAGAAACTGCCAAACAATATCATTTTGCCCCTAGCCTTTCCAAAATTATATGTCCTCACATTTCAAAACCAATCATGCCTTCTCAACAGTCATGCCTTCTCAACAGTCCCCAAAGCCTTAACTCACTTCAGAATTAACTCAGAAGTCTACAGTCCAAAGTTTCATCTGAGACAAGGCAAGGCCCTTTCATCTATGAGCCTGTAAAATCAAAAGCAAGTTAGTTTCTTCCGAGATACAATGGGCGTACAGGCATTTGGCAAATACACCCATTCCAAATGGAAAAAAATGGTCAAAAATGTGGCTACAAGCCCCATGAAAGTCTGAAATCCAATAGGGCAGCCAAATCTTAAAGCTCCAAAATTATCTCCTTTGACTTCCTGTCTCACATCCAGGTCACACCAGTGCAAGAGGTGGGTGTTCCCCAAGTCCAAGAGTTCTCATGGCCTTGAGCAACTCTGACCCTGTGGCTTTGCAGGGTACAGCTCCCCCCCGGCTGCTTTCATGGGCTGTCATTAACTGTCTGTGTCTTTGCTAGGAACAAGACGCAAGCTGTTGGTGGATCTACCATTCTGGGGTCTGGAGGACAGTGGTCCTTTTCTCATAGCTCCACTAAGCAGTGCCCCAGTGGGAACTCTGTGTGTGTGGGGGGGTCTAACCCCACATTTCCCTCTGGCACTGCCCTAGCAGAGGTTCTCTATGAGGGCTCTGCCCCTGCAGCACACATTTGCCTGGACAGCCAGGAGTTTCTATATATCCTCTGAAATCTAGGTAGATGTTCCTAAACCTCAATTCTTGACGTCTGGGCACTCACAGGCTCACCAGCACATGGAAGCTGCCAATGCCTGAAGCTTGCACCCTTTGAAGCCATGACCCAAGCTATACCTTGGCCACTTTTAGCCACAGCTGGAGTAGCTAGAACACAGGGCTCAAAGTCCCTAGGCTGTACACAGGAGGGAGGGTCCTGGGCTCAGCCTAGGCAAGCATTCTTTCTTCCTAGGCCTTCAGACCTGTGATGGGAGGGGCTGCCACAAAGGTCTCTGACATGCCCTGGAGACATTTTTCCCATCGTCTTGGTGACTAACATTAGGGTCCTTATTACTATTACAAATTTCTGCATCAGGCTCAAATTTTTCCCCAGAAAATGAGGTTTTCTTTTCTAATGCATAGTCATGCTGCAAATTTTTCAAAGTTTTATGTTTTGCTCCCTCTTGAATGTTTTGCCAGTCAGAAATTTCTTCTGCCAGATATGCTGAATTATTTCTCTAAAGTTAAAATTTCCACAGATTTCTAGGCTGTGGCAAAATCCCTCCAGTCATTTTGTATAGCAAGAGCAACCTTTATTCCAGTGCCCAACAAGTTCCTCATCTCTATCTGAGACCACCTCAACCTGGACTTTATTGTCCGTATCACTATCAGCAGGTCGGCCAAAGTCATTCAACAAGTCTCTAGGATGTTGTAAACTTCGCCACATGTTCCTGTCTTTTTCTGAGTCCCCCAGACTGTTCCAACCTCTGCTGGTTACTGAGTTTCAAAGTACTTCCATATTTTCAGTTATCTTTACTTCAGCATCCCACTCTACTGGTACCAATTTACTATATTAATCTGCTGCTAATGAAGATATACTTGAGACTGGGTAATTAAAAAGGAGAGATTTAATTGACTCATAGTTCCATATGGCTGGGGAGGCCTCACAATCATCGCAGAAGACAAAGAGCAAAGTCAAGTCTTACATGGCAACAGGCAAGAGAGCTTCTGTAGAGGAACTCTGCTTTATAAAACCATCAAATCTCAAGAGACTTATTCACTATCACAAAAACAGCACAAGAAATACCCATCCCTATGATTTAATTACTTTCAACCAGGTACCTTCTAAAACATGTGGGAATTATTGGAACTATGATTTAACATGAGGTTTGGGTGGGGACACAGAAAAACCATATCAATATACAATACAAGTCATCAGATTAATTGTATTGGCTATCTATCTTTTTATAACCTGAGTGAAAGTTAACCCGGAATCTGGATGTTTTTAAACCAAATTTATCTAACTATGTAAAAGCTGATTGATATACATTTGGGTAGAGGGACATTGTGTCTCAGATGGCCTAAGGAATTCTGTTTGTTCCTGTGATCAGCCAAAAGTATTGTCACAGCCCTCTTTACCTCTCAAACATTCCCAGTTTAAGTGACGAATTTTAAGGTTACCTTATATGTAGAAAATGTAATTTTAGGAAAATAACATTCAGGAGATTTTTTAAAATGCAGTAAAATACTTTAAAATGAGTATTATGTGCTTTTTTAGAGCATGAAATTTTCAATATTGATGAATAATTTTTAAAATAAGTATTTTTATATGTTAACTGAATTTCTCTGATAGCCATAATTTCCTTTATATTTTAGAATAGATTTTATGATTCTGGATCATTCCCAAATGACTCTAGTTTGGCATACATATAAAGCTTTATAGGACTTAACTCTTTTTACAGTGCTGTCAATGCATCCATAATGCCCCTATCTTCCTATCTGCAAAGGCAAGCAGGTTAATTCTCTCATAGGAAAAGGACCCTTAAAACCACATGAAGGAGCCTTTGTGAAAAAATCAGATTGCTGAACTAACCATAGTACTAATGGCTACTCCATTCAAATAAAAATCTAACTGCTATCAATCATGGCCCTAGTGCCCGAAAATTGTAAAGTGTTTTACAATCACCTTTAACAAGCCCGCCTCACATCAACCCAAGGGGCACAAGTTGAAATAGCTAGCTTTTTTTCTAATGTCAAAATATGCTCATTCATTTAATATTTATTGAGTACATTACACATCCCACTTCTATACAAGTCATTAAAAATACAAACATGCATAAGGCAGTGTCCAAACTTAGAGGAGGAGCTCAGTGTGAACTCACAGATTCTGGCTATTTGTAATTTATTTCACCAGCTACAAGTATAAATTACAATTTATCATTTGTTTTCTAGAATCTGCCATTTTTTTCTTCCATGTCTTCAAGAAATACTGAGCACTCACAGTGTTCCAGGCACTATTCTGGGTACTACAAATACAAGAAGGTCCTGTTCTCATGAAGTAAATGGATTAGAGGGGGGACACAGAACATTTAAACAAACAAACAAATATACAACATGTCAGGTGTTAACAAGTATTATGAAAAGAAACTGACTCAGAGTAAAAGGAAATAGAGCTTGATGAGAGTGAGGAGTGGATTATTCCATATTGGGTGGTTAGGGAAGAATTTTTTTCAAAAGAAGCCTTTGATAAGAGATCTGAAAAAAGATGATATTGATATAAAGAGAATTTCAGGCAAAAATATGGCTTGTATATTCCCCACAATATCAAGGAGGCCAGTGTAGCTGGAGAGTGAACTAAGAAGATTGTGGTGATCTTGTGGTGAGGTCAGAGGGAGGGAGGAAAGCAGGACAAACTATATTCCACCTGCAAGGCATTCATGAAAACTGGATTTTGTTCTAAGTGTGCTTGAAAACAATTAGGTAATTGTTTTGAGAAGAGAAGTGAGATGCTCTAGGTTTTGAAAGAATCACCCTGGCTGCTGTGTTGAGAATGACTGTAGGAGGGCAAAGGTCGAAATAGGTAGACCAGTTAGTACATTTGGGGAATAACTGAAGCAAGTAATTGATGGTGGATTGAACTAGGATATTAGCAGTAGAGCTGGAGAAAAATGGTTGAGTTGGGGATAGAATCTGAAGATAGAGACCATATGACTTGCTAAACAAATTGGACATATTTGTAAAAGTGTACATTTTTCCTTGAGATGGGGAAGACCGTAAGAGTAGAAGGCTATGAGACAGAAATCAGGATTTGGGCAATGAATATATTAGGTTTGTGTTTAGACATCTACATGGAAATGTAGAATAGGCAGTTGACTAAGTGCATCTAGAGTCTGAGTAAGAAATCTGTGTTGATGACAAAGATTTTAGAATTCTCAACATATACATGGCATTTAAAGTCATGAGACTGGGTATATTAAACCAGGAAGTATGTTTAGATGTTTGAAAGATTGAAAAGAAATAACCATTAATTGTACAAGAGAAACCAGAACAAAGTAGTGCATCAGATGCTAAGTAAAATAGGTATTAAGAAGGAAAATGTAATCGGTTATGCCAAAGGCCACTTCCTGTATCTAATAATCACTTACTTTTAAGTCTTTTATTTTTCCTAGGCACTCTTTTAGGTGCTTGAGATGTAAAGCTGAAAAAATACACTTCTTTTCCTGGGGGTATTTCACTGTGGAAGATGGCCAAATAAGATGACCATGTTGATGTATTGTGAATAGTGCTAAAAGAGTCACATGCAAAATTTACCAGGGGAACATGTGCTTTCTGTTATGTGGCATTCCTATTAAACTCTCAGAGGCAAGTGATTGGAGTGAACAAATCTTTTGTATTAGTATACTGCATTGATTGATTGCTGCAAGAGATGCACTGATTGACATTCTAGCTTTTATTCCCTAAGAGGTCAGTTAAGTATAAGCCAAATTTCTTGGGAGATATTTTTTCAGACTAAGCAAGGTTTTGTTATAATCATGAAAGAGACTGGTATTAATACTCTTTTACTTTGTATTCAAACTAGAATTGTACATTCAGAAAAGTATTAAAATATATGTTAGGATAGATATATGGAAGCACCAGGCTAGCATTCTTTATCTAAAGCAATTGTGGTACCCTAAGGACACTTCCCAGAGGATGTGAGAATGGACCAGCAGAATTAGCAATATACACAGCTTCCAAGGTAAGCTGCTTATTTGCTTAAGTAACTTGACTGTTTTGATTCACTTCATTCAAATGATCAATTCACTTATAAAATAATCATTTGCTTCATTTTATTTACTTGCCCATAGATAAAAGGACCACATGATTGACTTAGTGAATTTATTTAATTAAATAATCCTTTGCTTGGCCTTCAGGTCACATTGCACACTCCTTAGTGTGTCAGAGCTTTCCATCAGAGAGTTGAGTAGAGGATTTCAAATAACATACTCTAGAGTCATACTGCGTTGGCTTGAATCCTGATTTCACTGTTCACTGATTGAGTGACCTTGGAAAAATTACATGACTTCTCTATCCATTAGTTTCTTCATCTGTAAAATGGGGGTAATAATAGAACATGACTCAGAGGGTTATTGTGAGTAGTAATCTGTTACTTATATGCAATGTACTTAACACATCATTTGGGGAATAGGAATGCAGTGTAAGTATTTGCTATTATCATCTGGCTCCAATCTACTGGTCTGGACTCACTGGCTGCCACTTATACAAACATCCAGCATCCCTCCAGCTAACCAGAGCTGCTTAAATAGAAGGACAGAGAGAGAACAGCCAGGAGGCTGTTACACTGATCCAAGCAAGAGTTGATGGTCTCAGCAGAGATAGAGAGAAGTAGATTGACTTGGATTATATTTTGAAAGTTGAGCTGACAATATCTTCTAATAATTTACATGTATAGGGTAAGAGCATGAGAAGTAATCCAAACAAACCAGCAAGCAAACAAAATGATTTCTAGCTTTTGGGCTGGACTAACTGGATGGAAGTCTGGGAGAAGAGCAGGAATTGTACTTAGAACATGTTATAGATTTTAACCATTTGATGAAGGAGGCTTACTGAGCAAAGGAAATTCAGCAAGAGAGGGCTCTGGACACAAGAAAAGCAAGCCACCAGCTCACTATGTGATCGTGGACCAGGTGCTTCTTCTCTTAGTCTTACTTGGCCTATTTGTTAAAAACAGTGTGGACTAAATGAATTCAAGTGGCCCTAGTGGTTCAGACATTCTATATTCCTAGCCAAGCTGGCAAGGTCAACCTGAATTTTAGAAAATGTCATGTCAAACGTTTTTTGAAATTGTTATACAACCTGATACGTTTTGGCTATGTCACCACCCAAAATCTCATCTTGAATTATAATCCCCATAATTCCCACGTGTCAAGGGTGAGACCAGGTGGAGGTAATTATATCATAGGAGCAGTTCTCCCATTCTGTTCTTGTAATTAAGAGTGAATCTTACAAGAACTGATGGTTTTATAAGTGTCAGGCATTTTCCCTGCTTGTACTCATTCTCTCTCCTGCAGCCCTGTGAAGAAGATGCCTGCTTCTCCTTTGCCTTTCACCATGACTGTAAGTTTGCTGAGGCCTCCCTGGTCATGCAGAACTGTTACTCCATGAATGCTTCCTTTGTCAATTACCCAGTCTTGGCTATTTCTTCATAGCAGTGTGAGAACAGACTAATACACAACCAAAATTTCAACCCATATTATTCTCAAAATGTTTCTTTTTTGAAGCATTCACCAAACGAAAAGGGATGCAGGGTATCAGTAATATAATTCTGAATTGGGAGACTTTGAGAAGGAGAAATCAAATAAAGTCCTGGGTCTCGTGTTCCATCCCCCTGAAGCACTCCAAGCTCTAACCTAGAAAATGTGAGGGGAAAATTATGAGAGATGGTTCTTCATGTTTACTTTACAGTGCTCTGCAGACAACCTTCTGTCACCATGAACAATTAGAAACAATCAGCAATCAGCATTATTGAGAAGAAATATTTCTATGTTGTAAATAAACAAAATCAAATAAAAACAACTAGTCATTTTAAAGTACCTATAGGAATTTAAAGACAGTGTTTGTTGTGCTCTCTAATTGGCTATTTTTGTTCACTGTACATGGTCAGTAATTTCCATTTCTGTAAAAAGATTGTTTTTTTTTTCCAGGACATATTGCCCTATTTTTTTTCCTCCTAATACTTAAAAAAAAACATAAATTTAAATCACTGAGTAAATATCCCATTTCAGTTAATTTTCATACAAGGGAGAAATCATAAAACTATAATGTGAAATTGAATAACAATAAAATGACTAAGATCTAGTAAAATAAAATGTAAATATTGAACATGCTTCAGTTTTCCGTATCAAGTAGTTAAAAATAACATTAACTCATGGTACAAACTACAAAAACCTATTAGCTAAAACTTTGGGTAAAACTTGAAATAAATAACATCTGTTTACATAATTTCAATTTCAGAAAGGTGTTGGAATTCCAGGAAAAACTGCACCATCAGCCTTTTTAAATTGGTTTTCTAAAAGTTCTTTACTCCTAGATGGGCATTATAAGTAGATCAATTTTAGGCCTGAAATTGGAAGATCTGTTTGAATTTCTGCTTTACCACTGATCTTGGCCGTGTAACCTCAGAAAGATGACTTAACCTTTTAGATTTTTCATTTCCTCGGCTATAAAAGCTGGAATAATATATATTTCATGGGTCAGCTACTTATTAAGATATAATAAAAGGTGTTTCCATATAGTAAAACATTAGAAAACCATTGAGTAGTGAATCTGTTATCTAATACTGAGTAACAGACCATACTAATTCTTAGTGGTTTGAAACAACAATGATTTTACTTGTTCTCACGCTTTCTGAGCTTCCAGAATTTGGGAAGGGTTTAGATAGGCAATTCTGGCCTAAAGTTTATCATGTAGACTTAGTATCTCTCGATGTGTCATTTTCATATGGGCTAGTTTGGGCTTCCTAAAAGTATGCCAGCCACAGAGAAGTTCCATTGTTTACATGGTTGCTAGTATCACCCATATTAGGCAGAGGGCATGGTATTTTTATATCTTAGTTTTGGAAGCTGCATAATATCTCTAGTGGTCAAGGCATTCACAAAAATCCAAGTCCAAGGGATGGGGCCATATGCCACACTTTTACTTTCAAAGAATGTTAAAGTCATTTAGTAAGAAGTACACAGCATATACTGCTGTGGTCATTCTTAGAAAATACAATCTTCCACATATGGTATTAAACCATAATTTTGCATCATTATTGCTAGTCTGATTTATAAGATACTTTTTTTTGAGACAGGATCTCACTCCATTGCCTAGGCTGGAGTGCAATGACATGATTGCAGCTCAATGCAGCTTTAAACCTCTGGGCTCAAGCAATCCTCCCACCTCAGTGTCCCAAAGTGTTGCAATTGCAGGCATGAGTCACCATGCCTGACTTGATTTATAAGATACTTTGACTACTCATTCTCCAATAAAACCACTCCCTCAAGGTAACTATTTCATTGACTAATTTAGAATAAAATTAGCATATGGCAGCATCGTCTTTCAGGCAGCAAAGAATGTTATTTAATACTATATGGGACATTGGCTCTTTATCAGACAATATTTCATGTGTGTTATGTATGTTATTTATATCCTTCATTTGATTTTGTAAAGTATGAAATATTCTCATTTTATTACAGAGTGTGAGATTCAGAGAGATTCACTTGCCCAGGTCACAGAAGTCAAATTTGGATCTGTACCTCTTAGTACTTTAGGGTATGGCCTCTCTATTAGCAAATACTTAAATAATGCTTGACAAGAAGTTCCAGACACTCTGACACACAAATACAGAAACACATACCCTCTCTCTCTCTCTCTCTCTCTCTCTCTCTCTCTCTCTCTCTCTCTCTTAATCTTCACTCAACTTTATAGAGAATAATATTATCTCCATTCTATAGATGAGGGAAATGAAGCACAGAAAGACTGAATAATTTATCTAAACCCAGATAGCTAGTAAATACTGGAGCCTGATTTCACAGTAAGATCTATGTGACTCCAAAATTGTTCTAGAATCATTAAGATATTAATGATTTAGCATAAATTAGCTTCTCAACTTATTTTTCCTTTTTGCTTGGAGAGATGGGTTTACATTGGGCATTTGGCAGGAGAAAAGGGCATGAGGTGATTAAAGGGACTCTTTTGCCTTTTGACTGAGAGTGGTCACAGTGTTGGTAGTAGCATGGGAGGACAGGCAAAGCACAACAGCCAAGATCTGCCTACTCCACAGTTCTCCCAGGGTGGACCCTTAATAAGATGTTGACTATAAAACTCATTTAAATCATCGTATAGGCAAAACACATTTTCTGTGGTAAAATGGAAAAATATAGATCTCAATCAAACATGGTGTATTTCTGCTACTTTCTGTCAGATGGAAGCCAGACATATGCATTTATTGTTATTATGAAGCTTTTTATAAATCAAGCTCCAAGTCTTTTTGCTTTATTTTAGTTGAACAAAAGCAATATCACACAGAAGATCCTTGCCCTTATTATTTCTAGTGCAGGGTAAGAAAAAAGTCAATATTTGCATACTTTTATTAATACAAGAAACCTCGAATTTAACTAGAAAGTAAGCGATTCATTTAATGACAGTTACACACTGAATGTTGTATTATGCTGCATATTCACAGTAACTTTTTCAGCATGTGTGACACTGCAGCTGTACTAGTTTCTTTTAGAATAATCTTTCAACAAAATTAGCTGTGTGATGTCAGGCAAAGCACATAAATTGTCTGAACTTCAATTTACTAAACTGCAAAATAGGGTTAATAAAGCCATAAGAGGCTGTGCGCAGTGGCTCACACCTGTAATTCCAATGGTTTGAGAGGCCGAGGTGGGCAGATCACCTGCGGTCAGGAGTTCAAGACCAGCCTGGCTAACATGGTGAAACCCTGTCTCTACTAAAAATACAAAGATTAGCCAGGCCTGGTGGCAAGTGCTTATACTCCCAGCTGCTAGGGAAGCTGAGGCAGGAGAATTGCTTGAACCCAGGAGGCGGAGCTGAGATTGTGCCACTGCACTCAAGCCTGGGCAACAATGTAAGACTCCATCTTAAGAAATGAAAAGGCCGTAGGATTTGTATAAAAAGAAAGTGTAAGCTATAAAGTGCATATGGCTTGCAAACAAGTTTGTTATGATATTAATTCATATCAGAAGATTTATCTTCATTTGGAAAGAACATAGAAGTATTACTATTGATTCAAATGAACATTTATTGCTGTCCATTATGTGCTGACTGTAGTTCTAGATGCCTAAGATAAATCATGAGTAAAACACAACAGTTCTATTCTCATTGAGTTTTTATTTTAGTGAGGAAGGTAGAATGTAGGTCAACAAGCATATCAGATGTTGGTGATGGGTGCTAGGAGGAAAATAAAGGATAAAGAGAGGGTGAAGAGAGTTGTGGTGAGGAAGTTTATCTGTGGACTGGATGAGGGAGGGGTACTTGTTTATATAATATAATTACTGAAGGCCTCTATTGTAAGAAAACATTGGAAATAAAGAAAATCTGAGAATTTTTTTATCATGATTTTGAGATGATCCCAAGTAATTGAAACAATGATAATTATTATAAACCACTATTATAAAGACATGTGGTATTGGTTTAAAAAATTCAAAAGAGTGGTCACTAGTTTTACATTAGACTTCTTTAAATAATAAGACTTTTTTAAATAAGTAATATTTTTTTTTTCTATTTTGCTTATTTAGAACAGGCATGGGGTTTTCTTTCCTCTTCATAGTGAAATGTGAAAAGTTCCCCTTATTTCCTTTACAGGGTGTGTGACTGGGGAGTGGCTCGCTTCTTTGGTGCCCTACAGTTCAAACCCCTAGGGGGAGCATGGAGATGGGAAGGTTGTGGGGAGCGTGTCCTCCAATCCCATGACCGCATCTAGGGTTGAGTGTTTTCAGCTCCCGCAGCCCCAGTGGGTGTCTGTTAACAATGTGCTCTTTCAGCTTAGCCATCTGCAGGTAGCTTGTATTAATGAGTTCAATTGGACCCTCTGCTCTAACACAGAAAGGACAGAGGGCTTTCTGTATGCCAGGTTCTTGACTTGGTGTACCAAAAAAATGGGATCACACTTGGGCTTGGAGGATGAGTGCAAGGTTTTATAAGTTTTATATATGCCACATTTTCCCTGTCCAGTCTATCATCGATGGGCATTTGGGTTGGTTCCAGGTCTTTGCTATTGTAAACAGTGCTGCAATGAACATTCGTGTCCACGTGTCCTTATAGTAGAACAATTTATAATTCTTGAAAATGTGGCACATATACACCATGGAATACTATGCAGCCATCAAAAACGATGAGTTCATGTCCTTTGTAGGGATATGGATGAACCTGGAAACCATCATTCTCAGCAAACTGACACAAGAGCAGAAAATCAAACACCACATGTTGTCACTCATAGACGGGTGTTGAACAATGAGAACACATGGACACAGGGAGGGCAGTACTACACACTGGGGTCTGTTGGGGGGAAATACAGGAGGGACAGCAGGGAGTGGGGAGTTGGGGAGAGATAGCATGTGGAGAAAAGCCAGATATGGATGATGGGGAAGAAGGCAGAAAATCACACTGCCAAGAGTGTATCTATGCAACTATCTTGCATGTTCTTCACATGTATCCCAAAACCTAAAATGCAATTAAAAAAAAAAAAAAACAGGTAAATCAGAAGGTGGATTTTAACATTATATTAAAAAAAAAGTTTTATGAGGGGCGGTAACTCTCAACAAGGTGAATGGAGAGGCCAGAAGGGGGGATGGAAAAGGAAGGTGGTCTTCCCCTGCACTCCGGACACCCAGTGGCTAGACTTTCCTCTGATTGAACTCCCGTCAGCATCCACATTGCTCCACCTTCAATGGCCTGCTGGCATCTGTCAGTGTGTCCTTCTGCCAGTGTGTTCCTCTTGACATCTAGCTGTTTGGGTCTGTTCCTACTAGGGTCTTGGTGTTTTTATAGGTACAGGATGCAGGGCATGGTGGGCAAGAGGGGTCTTGGAAAATGCAACATTTGGGCATAAAAACAGGAGTGCCCCTCCTCACTTAGGTCCCTGGTCACAGGTCCATAGGTGGAGCCTTCACCAGGAACACTGCCCTTTTTACTCAGCACTTCCCTACCACACTCCTGTATCAATAGTTATGATTTGCTTAGTATCTTCTATATACCTTACATTTTACATGCATTATCTCTTGAAACAACAATGATCTTGAAGGGTAAGCATGGTTATATTCAGCATAGGTGTTTCTAAAAACTATTTTTAACATCAACTTTTATCCTTACAACAACCTGGGACTGAAATATCTCTAAATTAATTTTAAACAAAAGAAAATACTTTTGGAAATAATGCGCTCCAAGGTTGCACACCCAGTAGGTGGCAGAAACTAAATGTGAACATATCTTTTCTGACTCTAACATTACTGTGCTTTTCCTCTACATCATGCTGCCTCTCATCCCTAGTTAATTAAAATGAAATACTTATCTATTGGAATATGTTACATCAGTTCCAATATCTAGCCAGGTTTTCACTCCCTGCTTTGTGGCTTCTGAAATAGGTTTAACAAGAATTGAGACCTAGCCATGGATAATTAAACCATAATGGTTAATGAAGGGGAACTTAGGGCTTTCTGCATTCCAACCTGAATCTTTGAACATGACATCAATTAAAGAAACTACTACAGCTTCTTCAATATCATATTTCTTATTTCTCTTTGATTAGTGCAGAATGTCCTTTGAGATCTTTGCAAAATGCAGGAGGCTTTCTCTTGGCGATCATGGGAGTCTGTAAAGTGGTATGAACACACACACACACACACACACACACACATTTACATTATAATATACAACATTCTTCCTCATGTTAAAGAGAAATGTATTCAATGACATTTGTTAAAGATGTCAAAGGCAAACTTTAATCAAGTGGGAGATGGGGAGAGGTATAGGGACTACAGCAATGGGAAGAAAGTTTAGACTCAACTTCTAGTCTAACAAGTTCAGGTGGGGATTTATAACCAAGAAGCAGAGTAGATGTCAATGGATGGAACATTATCAAGAGGAAACATTAGAGATAAGAGAGATTCTTGTTATAACAATTTAACAGAATTCTTGCTTAAGGCAGGTCAATTTAATACAATAACAAGGGTGGTCTGATATCAAGGGTGGCAGATTTTCTACAAAGTGCTTAAACAAAGTTCTTACTAAAACTGGATTCATTAAAGACAGAAAGAGAAGCCCAAGTTTGGGCTTAGTCAAGCAGAAAACTTAGAGGAGAGGAGACTGATTCAAGTTTTGAGTGAAAGAGATAGTCTTTATCACTTGCCATCATTCCCCATGTTTAATTAATCATTAAGTCTTGCCAATTCTGCCTCTGAAATACTACTTCATTTTTCACAATCACCACCTTAGTTTAAGCCATAACTGTATCTTCTCAACTACTATAGTAATCTTCTTCCTAGCTGACCTTCCAGTTTCCCCACATACCCCTTTCAGGTCATCTTTTACACAGCAGCCAGAATGATCTCTTGAAAACACAAATCTAAAGACCAAGACTCTAATGTAACTTACGAAGCTCTGGATGCTCTGAACCCTGCTAATCTGTCAGCATCATATGCAGACATTTTGCATCTATGTGGCTATTTTTATTCACCATTGCATTCCCATTACCTAGCTTAAGTCGTGACACAGAGCACATATTAAAGGCACATACTCT
This sequence comes from Saimiri boliviensis, assembly GCF_048565385.1. Classification (NCBI taxonomy): domain Eukaryota; kingdom Metazoa; phylum Chordata; class Mammalia; order Primates; family Cebidae; genus Saimiri; species Saimiri boliviensis. The sequence continues at coordinate 94,231,494 of NC_133470.1, forward strand.
GTAAACAGTTCTTAAATGAATATTTTTTTTACAGTTTATGCATTCTCCATGTCTATCTTGGTGGTCATGTTGGACTAAAAGATTGGCTCTCTCCCCCTAATTGCTAGGGAAAATATGGAGGAGAGCAACTTTAATACACAAAGCCATAAGGCAAGTGTAAATATTAAGTCAAGACATCTTTAAAACCCCAATTTTGCATGTTAATTTATTTAAGACGTTTTCTAGGTAGCATTCTATTCCACTTTTAAAAAGAACTAGCTTAAATCAGGTTGGATCTGGAGGAGTATTTTTATATGGATCAAACTAGATTTGTGAGCTTGCAACCAGAAATTATTAAAAACCAGTCATTATCTTTCCCTATCCTGGACGCTTTAACCAGTACAACTCATCTATTTCCAGCAACAGTATCTTCAGGATTTTCCAGGGCACCATCCTCTGTCACTCATTACTTGCTGTCTTTTGCTCTAATCTTCTCAGGAAAACTGAAATCTTTGGTTCCCATAACGTAGCGCTGAGTTGAGCTTATGACCTTTTATGTTCTCATTACCATTAGAGATTTACTCCTCTGGTAGTAGACTGGGAAGGTTCTTCAGGAGCCTGTGTGGTCATTGCCCTCTGACTCCATTCATGACAGCTCTGGACAAAACTCTGGCCTGCTGTTTTACCCTGAGAAAGTTACAGCTATATCATCTAGATAGCATTCACAGCTTCACCTAATTTTATCCATCATTATGAAGATAAAAATGATCTTGATTGAACAGTGCATCTGAGAATATAATCACCAAATCTGAATGAGCAACCCAGTCACTAATGTAACATGATTTAATAAAATATTTCCTACACTTCAATGTATTTGAAAATTAACGTATTAGCCAGAAATAAGAAGTATCACTGAATTTCCTTCAATTTGACTTGCAAAAATCACTAAGTTTTCCAATAAAGTGGCTCTGGCTTAAGTGTCCTCTTTAATATTCAAAATATATAATTTCTTCTACCTCCATGGAATCCAGGTATATAGTGCTTGAGCTCCTTTTTTACCAAATCCTAGATTATTCTCCAAGGAGTTCTCATAGTCCCAAATCTAGCTGTGCACACTTACACTTGAAATGGCCTACTTTCAACTTTTGCATCTTTGTTCCTTTAGGGAGAGATTCCTCAAGTCAGAAAGACACTAGTCAATCTACTGGATGATAACTCATATCTAAGACTTCTACTTATTACTGCCATTTTGGATCTTGAGATGATTTTCTTAGCAATCTGAGAGATGTTCTGACAGCAAACCTGTGATACAGCATTTTCTTTTAATATTTTGGCATCCATCACCAGTTTTTCAGAACACAAAATGGAATTTTCCTTTGGGCAGCAGCCTCCTCTTCTTACTGTTTATGTGGACAGGCCAGCTTAGACATTTTCAGAATACTGGTGTCCCAGGGCATTGATTTTGATTCAGGGATGGGTACATAATTTAGACCAAAGAAATAAAATGCACTCTTTGGACTTTTGCTTCTCCCAATGAGAGACATACTCATATTTATTTTGGGTTTGGATATGTGAAGTATATAAACCGGGAGGTGTGGAGAGCCTTGCAACTAGAAAAGCAAAGGTTGGCCGGGCGCGGTGGCTCAAGCCTGTAATCCCAGCACTTTGGGAGGCCGAGGCGGGTGGATCACGAGGTCAAGAGATGGAGACCATCCTGGTCAACATGGTGAAACCCCGTCTCTACTAAAAATACAAAAAAAAAAAAACTAGCTGGGCGTGGTGGCTCGTGCCTGTAATCCCAGCTACTTAGGAGGCTGAGGCAGGAGAATTGCCTGAGCCCAGGAGGCGGAGGTTGCGGTGAGCCGAGATCGCGCCATTGCACTCCAGCCTGGGTAACAAGGGCGAAACTCAGTCTCAAAAAAAAAAAAAAAAAAAGAAAAGCAAAGGTCGAATAAGAAAAGGGCTGATGCTAAAGAAGTCAGACCCAGGAGATGGAGTGAGTCTCCCTGCAGGTAACCTGAATAGACCCAAGTCTCAAGCTAGGTTGACCCCTAGAGTCTTCAGTTATGGAAACGAAGGCAGTCCCTTTATTTGTGTAAGCCAGTCTGGGGTATGTATTTTTCACATGGAATTGTAAGAATCCTTACTAATTCAAAACTATTTTATCTCTTTGAATCCTTCCAATGCATCTTGGAACAGTGTATTCTCTGCATAAGAAACCATATCAGGTTATCTGCCTTGACTGTGAATATCAGCATTCATCCATGCATACACCAGACTTATTATGAGGTATCTATCTCTAATTTTGTTCACTTACCAGCTACATAAAGTCGTTGTAATGCTCAAATACTCAACATTTTATTATGAAAAATTTCAAACATACACAGAAGAGTTGAAAAACTTTTACAGTGAATGATCATAAAATCACCATGTAGATTTTATGATTAATATTTGACTGCACTTGATTGATCTCATATCTATCCCTCTATCCATCCCACAATCCATCTCGGGTTTTGATGCATTTCAAATGAAATTGCAGGCATCATTATACTTTTCACTAAATAGCTTGCATACAGCTCAGTGCTTAACTCGATGAAATATTTGGCAAGGCACCCTCCCTGGGTATAGGATTTTGCATATGAAAAAAACGCAGGTGTTATTTTAGATGACCTCCTAGTGTCCTTCTTTACAGCTCTGACATTACGTAGTTCTATGATATTTACCTTTTTAATTGATTGACATGCTTGTATAAAAATGCCTTCTTGTTTGATTCAAAAAGGATTAACAGAAAATATACTTTGCTTACCTATGGGACATTTACCTAAGGAAGTCTGTTTGCTTACAATAACCCCATTAACCAGGAAGTCTGTTTGCTTTACAGTAACCCCTTTAACCAGTCTTTGGTGATTCTGAGTAAAACAGATGTTTTCAGGGGTAGAGTGGAGAAAAAAACAAAGTATGAAATCGATATTTTCAAAATTATGGGAAAACTGGAGTCTTATCCAGAAAACAAGAGAAATAACATGCTATTGAAAATGACTTATAATGAAAGTTAACCTCTGCTAGTTCTGGGGGAGGGAGATCAAAAGTGTGATGACTAGACAGCAGAAAAGTAGAAGTCAGAGGTCTGAAGCTGCTGAACCTGATACCATTATCCCTTGTTTAATTCATGTTGGGCCATTTCTGCCAGATAGCCTTTCAGACTGATGGTCTTGATGGATGAAGAAAATGGCTTAAAACAAACAAACAAAAAATGCATAAAAGCCTGTCTGCAGAGAAGAGGCTATTTCCAGGAAAAAGGAGCAAAAGGGAGAACACTCAAACATGGCTTATTGTGGGAAGCAACCAAACCAAATAGAGACTGCAACCCTATCTCACTGTGTACAGCCTGCTCTGCTAGGCTAGGGTGTAGTGAAGCAGTTCCAACTTTCCATTCCTTTGGGGACCCCTAAAATGGCCCCTTCAGCTGGGACACAAATAAGTCACTGTGGCTCCAGGGAGTAGGGGGCTGTTGCCATCTGCTGCAAGTCTAATTACCACTGAAGCCACCTTGGACTGAGCCTCCTCCCTGGATCCTACTCTTTTGACTACAAAGATTTCTCTGGATTATTTTAAATAATTCTGGGCAATATGAGAATATAAGTGAAATTGTTCATAACTGTAATCAACTTCCATAAAAAGGCCTCTTACATACAACTTTCAACATTTCCCTACAAGTGTGAAATAGGAGGTCCATAAACCTGTCTTGGGATGACCTTTATGTACACCAGGTGGCCAGTACCATTACATGCTGAACAGTATGGAAACTCTTATGTGTGTTTGGGATGAAAGAATTTGGATTAAGATGTAATGTCTGGGTATTTGGTCACAGTTCATCAGTTTCAGATCTAAACTAGGAAGAAGTAGTTATTCACATGCCATTTGTATGATGGAAAAATACTGTGGAAAATCTAAAAATATTCAGGAAAACTGCATCTCAAATAGTATTTTTCCTTTTCTATTGTAACACTCAATTGCTTATGATGATGGCTCACTAAACATTTTAGAACCTAATTCTCAAGAATATTGAAAATGGCTACTCTAATTTGGCATTAAAACATCCAGTTACTATAGGCATGCCTAAATTTGTTAAACTTGTGTAGACTTGGATCAGGCAACTATGCCATGTCTGTGAATATATTTCATTTTTGTCTTAACAATATTTCATTTTTGTCTTAACAATATTTCTGGAAAGTGGAGATAGAAATTGAGGATTGTGTGAATTCACCATGATATAGTATTTCAGAATAGAATTATGTTCCAGAATTGCAGCCAGAACATGCAGTATAGATTATGGAAATTAGCAGCTGTGTGGTCTCTTTATTTGATTATTTATTATTAGCAACATGCCTGATTAGCCCTACACCCTTTTAAATGGATTACAAAATAATTATATGTTCTGTCTCCAAAGTTGTTTATTGAGAATGACAATAAACTGCCCAATGTTCAAATCAGTGTATAATACATTTATATGATTATTAAATGCTTGTAAATTGCCATTTAACACTGCATGTGTTTATTACCTAGTAAAACAAGTGTTGACCCATCTATTTAAACAACTGGAGAGCATTAATCTTTGCTGAAGTCATTGTTTTATCTTGGGAAAACTCTGCTAACATACCAGTCAGCCAGCCAGCCAGCCAGCCAGCATATCATCTTTCGTCTGCATTTATTAACGGCTTAGAATGTCCATCTGTTGTCCTTAGTAAATGGAACACTATGAAAAAAAATTCATTGAATAGATCTATATATAAATGTTCCTTTTATGGAGCAAAGCTCCTTGGAATGTTCTTCATGAGTTAAAAACTTGGGACAAGTGTTGGTCAGAGAGAAATCAAAGTTGGCAAACTTTCAAATGACAGGCAACAGTCTCCTCTCATTTTGGGAGAAGGTAAATATATTTGGTTGAGATCAAGAGAATGGTTTCTCAAAATGTCTCAGATCACATTTATTTAGACTTTGGTGGTGGTATGGTGAGTGATATAGAATACAAGAGAAGCAAAGCTAACAAATCTTTCATATGCATTTGTGTTTAAATAACCTCATGCACTGATTTTATCTTGTTTGTGGTTGGGTTTAGATGTGGAATTCAGGAAACCTACAAGGATATCAGTGAACTACAGTAGTTCTTCCAAGAACTTTAGCAGAATTGTTTGTGGCCTTGCCAAGGTAAAATTGTGGTTAAAGTGGGACCATCTGATGACATTCCAGTGAAGAGAACAGAGGGAAAGTATGAAGGCTCCAAGCACGTATAAATGAATTAGATGGAAATGTTCATAGTTTAAATTTGGGTAAAAATAATATAATAATATAACACATTCACAAGGAAATGTAACTTTTACTGGTGCTAAAATAACTCTATGTTAAATTAGGGCCAGGGATTGGGATTAATCGAAAAGTATAATTTTACTATCTCTTCTTGAACATATTGTTTTGATATAGTGTACATAGGAAAAAATAAACTATAAAAGTGATTGCTTGGAAGCCATAATCACATCACCTCAGTCTGATGCCATGGAGTCTAACAGCAATATAATTTGTATAATCATTTTGATCATGGTGGTGATTTTAAGGGCTAGATTTCTGGGAATGTAAATTGTTGACATGCAACACGATATATCAATGTAAGAATAACATCTAGGCATAGATAATACAGAAAAAGATTCATGGGATAAAAATGCATCATTTCTATTAGAAAAGGAACAAATTTGATTTGGAGACATTAGTTGCAAATTTACCATAATAAGATTCTCAATTCATGCTATGTACAATAATTCAGACTGAAGTATCCTTGACAAATTAGTAATACTTCTTTCTGGTTGCTTATTTGACTTGGAAAGGTAATTTGATAAGTATTAATTTTAATAGAAATGATCAAGGATTTATATCTGCAACTTGCCTACAAATTGTCTTCTGTGTTTAATTTATTTCAATTCTACCTCCATTCATCTCTTCCTCTGAGTAGTTAAACAAAGGGAAAACTAAATCTTGATAAAGAAGGTATTTTATTTCACTTTGTCAACTTTGCAAAATCTTCCAGTTTTAGATAGACTTTTTCCCCCTGATACTGGCTTTACGATTGATAGTAAATTATGATGAAAACGCAAATCAAGATTCATCTTATTTGGTAAAGACTTGAAGGCTCTCTATTTACACATAATCTGAGAACATTTAAATATTCAAATTGGTAAATATTTACACTTCTGTAATCATTGTAGACCCTTATCTTCACTGCAGTATATACCATTTTGTGTGTGGAGAGAAGAAATGGCTTAATTTAATGTGCCTTAATTTCTCATCTTTTCCACAGGATACATTCATTACCACTGACAGACTTAGATAACATAGAAGACAATAGAACTAAGTATATGTGTCAACTCATGGTAGTAATCTTTTAATGAATGTCTACAGGCATCTTATACATACGATGGAGCTGCACCTTTGGTGAACGATAAATAATGGGAATAATGGAATGAATTTGTTTCTCATTTTATCCTTGTTCATCTTCTTCTCATTCACATTGGTAGTGAAATATATATATATATATATATATATATATATATATATATATACACACACACACACACACACACACACACACACACACACACACATCTTGGCCACAACAACATGGCAGGTTCTGTGGCCTCCTGGGAGAAGGAATTGATTATCCAACCAATTGTACTAAAACTAGTTTTTTCCTCTGAAATTGACTCTCTACAATCATCTTGTGTTAGTTTTTCATATATTCCATGACTCACTGAGCAGCTCTAATTTTCCCTTAACAAATACTTAATGAATTTAAATTCAATATAGGAATCCATGTTTTTCAAACAGCTTCTTCTGCTGTATTTTTTTTAAATCTCAATCCAGATATAACCAGAAACCTAAGTCAGTTATCCTTGATTGCTTTACCCCATCCTTTGTTGTATCTTAATCAATCACCAAGCTCTATTGGTTGAGATCCTTAAACATTTCCGGAAGCTGCCCTCTTAACTCCATCTGGACTACTGAATGTCTTAGGCCTCATCTCACTTTCTCTTATATCTAGTACTGCCACAGTCTCCTAAATGGTTTTACTATCTCTGATCTTGTCTCTCTCCAATTTACCCTCATGGTACCAGCATGATCTACTTATAAAAAAAAGTTTCTGCCACTCCCTGGTTTAGACATTTAACACTATGAGGAACGACCAGTGGGGATTCAGTGCAGAGCGGAAAGTTGCACATCTCTGAACTCTATTAGGCTGGTGTCTGTTTTGTAATGATCTATGTACTTTGATTCAAGTATGGTGCTTAGTATTTCATATAGACTCAGTGAATATTATGGGGCTTCATGAGGGATTAAGCCAAAATCATTTCATGGCTCTTTGGAAAGCTATGGATCCTCTCCTTAGATATTTTAACATAGTTTTATAACATTCATGGACTATACCTCCAAAATAATCTATAGACTTGTTACAAGCTTGGCTTTCATCTGGCAAGATAGTGATTAAACTTTAAAAATCCCTGTATGTTAAGTCAGGGTTCTCCAGAGGGGCTCACAGTCACAACACAAAGTCCCACCATAGGCTGTCTGCAAGCTGGGGAAGAAAGCAGTCAGTAGTGGCTCAGTCCAAGTTTCAAAGCCTCAAAACCATGGAAGCCTACAGTGCAGCTTTCAGTCTGTGGCCGAAGGCCCAAGAGTCCCTGGCAAACCACTGGTGTAAGTACAAGAGTCCAAAGGCTGAAGAACCTGGAGTCTGATGTCCAAGGGCAAGAGGAGCAGGAGGAAGCATCCAGCTTGGGAAAAAAGAAGAAAGCCAGAAGACCCAGAAAGCAACGTTATCCCATCTTCTTTCTCCTGATTTATTTTTTTCCATGCTGGCAGCTGACTGGATGGTTACCACTCAATTTAAGGATGGATTTTCCTCTCCCAGTCCATTAACTCAAATGTCAATCCCTTTTGGCAACCTCACAGACACACCCAGAAACAGTACCTTACCAGCCATCTAGGCATCCTTCAATTCCATCAAGTTGACACCTATTAATCATTACAGTGTACAAAAGTAAAAGTGTTCTGTTTTGTGCAGTATAACAAACACTTAAGAGCAAGTATTGTTTAAAAGAAAAAATCAAATTTACTTTCTCATTTACAAGAGGTCATTTCAGTTCTGTCACTGCAAGTTAGAAATTAAGTACATGTTTTCTCAGTACTTTATAAATAAGAAACATGTACCTTGCTTAAGTCAACTTTCAAATTTTTCTCAGGGGTAAGCAAATAGTTTCATTCACATGCTAACTCTGAAGAGAGTCCTATATTTCCTACTTGAGGGATTATTTCCTGGAGAATTTTGAGCATAAGCTCAGATTTACTAGGAAAAATTCCATGATGATCACAGTATAATGTTGGCCATGGATATAGGACTGCAGATTGGTTGATGGTACTTGGGCCATATATCTCATTTGGGCCACATACTAATATTTCCCTCAGACCACATATTCCTCTTAGCTAAATATCTTTTCATGAGCCACATAATTCCTTTGGCTCTATAGAGGATACATAGGATACATGTATTCCTTGGGCTTCATATTCCCCATGCTACCTTGATTAAGAATTCCTTGCCTCATTAGTTGATGCACTTCACAGATGTTTGGAAAAAAATTATCATTTTATTTGATCCTTGGTAAATCTTCTGGCTTCAATTTACAGATTATAAACAAAGTCAGATGAGTAAGTAGAAGACAAAAGTGAAAAAATAAATGAATAAATAAAACAAAGAACTTCTTGAGATGTGAGGGGCTTGCTCTCACAAGAGTTGTAAATCACCAGCTGTTTCAAAGATGAATCTACTCATCATTTCTACCTAAGCCTAAGATTGTGTAGTCTAGTAGTTAATTCATGAGTTCTGGAATCTGATAGAGTAGGGTTTAGGTCTAATTGTAACTTACTGATAGAATGACTTTTGGCTAAATTACTTTTCTCTAACCCTCCTTCTTATCTGGAGAGTGGAAATAGTAATTCATACCTTAAAAAGTTGTTTTGATAATTAAATTGAATAATATACAGAGAGTTCTTAAACAAATACCTAGCACATAGGACTCTATTAATGAAAATAATAACTATTCTTTAATCATTTAACAAGGTATAGAAGAAATAGAATAATTTGGACTGCTCTAAGTAGATCACCAAATTATCAAACAAGTCAGAAATCATTAGATTAATAGACTCAATGCTGTATTACTTTTCAAAGTGATTGCAAAACATGAATTTATAATATAAAAATGTATTTTATTTTCTGCTTTCTTAGTTTTTCATACAGATGCTAGTCTAAATAAAATCTGTGTTCATTTTATTATGAAATTGTTACATTCAACATTTATCTTAAGAAGTCAGACAGATCTTAAATTTGTTTAAAAAAACATAGAGACACTTAAAATTATTATTAATATTATTTGAGATGGAGTCTCTCCGTCTCCCAGGCTGGAGTGCAGTGGTGCGATCTCAGCTCTCTGCAACCTCCGCCTCCGGCTCAAGCGATTCTCCCGCCTCAGCCTCCAAGGAGCTGGGATTACAGGCACCCTCCATTACACCCAGCTAATTTTCGTATTTTTAGTAGAGACCAGGTTTCACCATGTTGGCCAGGCTAGTCTTGAACTCTTGACCTCTCGTGATCCACCAACCTTAGCCTCCCAAAGTGTTGGGATTACAGGTATAAGCTGCTGCCCTGGGCCCAATTATTTTTTTAAATGTGTCGAGATGCGGCCTTTAGGTAGATCATTTTGCATGAATTGGCTGCTCCTTCATTGAAGTTAGTGACATTCCTTTCTTGTTTTTTCACTTACAGGACTCATTAACTTGAGATGTTTTCTAATTTATACTTAAAACCACCCTGTGAGGTCAACATGAGTAGGCTTATTTACAACTGAAGAAAGCAGGTCTGTCCTTGGTTTTACATTCTCTCCTTTATATCATCAGTGTAGCTCTGTAAACAACAAACTCAGCAAATACATTAGTGCTGAATGAGGGAGTGAGCAAGCTAGAGCTTTAAGAATGCAGGTGACTGGTGGTCAACAGATGGCAACTGTTAAGTCTGCAGAGAGGACATTTCAACCATTCCTTGGTCTTTGGTTAGGGCCATGCTTTAATCTGCTCCTAATGAGAAAACTCTTCTGATTTGGGAGACTTCAAGAGAAAGCATTTATTTATTTATTTATCTATTCATTCATTTATTTATTTTTCAATTTTCTTTAATAATGCCTCCAAGAATGAAATGACTTTTAAAGATAAGTACAGCCACTATTGTAAGAAGAAAGGAAAAGAGCATTTTTTCTATATAAAACAAGAATAAAAATGAATTTAGTATTAGTAATGGGAAATGTCCAGTCACCTGTTTTGAAGCCTGAGCATCAATTTCTCATCTGTATGTTGAAGATAATGGTCATCTGTGCCTCACTGTCTCTCAGACGGAATTAAAATAATGTACATAAAAGGCACCTAGTTTATAGTTATTTGTAACATGGTAGGGGTTCAATAAATGTTAATATACCTTCCTTGACATCTCATTTGTCAAAATCAAAATGGCAAAATGATCTTTAGAGAGAAAAAGTCAAAGGAAAAAAAATCACATTCAGTTGTGGGAAAAAATTCAAGCTGCAAACATTTTCTAAGTAGTTTAACCTGAAAACCTACAAAGACAGTAGAGTAGCTGCTTCCCTTGTCCCTATACACTTTTTACTTAAGCCTAAGAAACTCTAACTCCTCAAATCTGTGAGGAAGGTACATGCATCAATAATATGCAGATGACAGCAAACAAAACTATTAGCAGAGGGAACAACCTAAAAACTGAAAATAAATAAGGAAATAGAAAATAAAAATAGAAATAGAAAATAAACAGAAGATAAAGATGCAACAGCCAAATGACATGTATTTCAAAAAAATAACATATTTAATAAACAGTATCTGTTATTGGCAATCATGAAGGCCTTCAAGGTATCACTAGTCTCAATTTTCTGATGGAATTGATCAGTATTAATTGCACAAATACTGCATTGCACTTGAATTAGTATCTACATAGTATCCAAATGAGCTCACAGGTGTGTACCTGGGCACACATAGACACACACTATTCCATTAACTCAAATAGAGAGTAAATACTTTATTTGAAGTTCCCATCTTTCCTGTGGACCTCCTCCATGATCATACTGTACAGTACAAGGGTTTTCATGACACTCAGTCATTTGGGGCAGCAGCTACTTCTAGTCTTTACATACTGCTGGATCCCTGGCAGTGTAAGAAGAGCTCTGGCCTGATATACAAGAAATACAAGGTCTTCATTATTCCAGAAGTTAATGTGTGCAGCCAGGAAGCTTTACATAAAATTTGTACACAGAATCTCTCTCTTGTCTTTAGATTAAACAACTGTGTTTGTTTTCTTCCCTGTGTGTGTTGCAAAACTGCCATGACTACACGGACAGCTACAGAGACCAACACTCAAAATCAAAACAGAAAAATCAATTAAATACATTTCATAAAAAACATTCAAAATGAGTCTAATCTAATCAGAATGCTCTACTAATTGACTTAGATACCTCCATGGAGACATTGACTAAAAGAGCCTTCCTCCCTTTGCTACTTGAGTGGAAACAGTGAAGTCTTGCTTTAGGGAAACCAGCTATAACAATTCAGGTTTATAGCTTAGACAATGGAGTGTTAATATTTTAAATATCTTTTATCACTGTGGAAATCTGCTGTAAAGAATGCAGAAGGTGGTTAGTAATTTTCTGTAAGTATTTAGAGTTTCCAACATGCTTTCTCTGACATAATGTCATTGGATCATTACAGGAATCATATGGGAAAGTAAGGCTAGATTTAGTATCCACGAGGCTTCAGAGATCTCTGGGTTATCGATTTTATAAGTGGTTAAGCCAGGACAAGGGGAGCTCCATCACTTTATTCCCAGTTAAAGGTCATCTTTATTGGACAGTATATTTGGCAGGAATTGAGTTGAATAAAGGCAAAGCCAATGGACTTTTCCAGGAACACCTATAGGCATAAAGTCAAGTATGCCTGAATTCTCTATTCTTCATCAGCTTTTAGAAGATAGAGGGGGACCAGGAAGAGCCACTTTATTCATTTGGTATGGAAGAGACTCAACATGGGACCTGTGAGCTTTGCATGAGATTGTAGAAATGGTTGAGGCCTAAAAAATAATTAGCTCCAGAGTGAGGAAAAAAACCAAAAACTCAAAATGAATAAATGTTTGATTGACTGATTAACATTATGACATCTAGTCACATGCATGTGAAGTTTACTGCTGTACATAGATATTAACAGATTAATTCAGATAAATCTAAGTATGTATAGTATGACATGGGATGAAACTTTTTTTTTTAAAATGGCTAATTATTTACTTATTTTTTATTGCATTTTAGGTTTGGAGGTACATGTGAAGAACATGCAAGATTGTTGCATAGGTACACACATGGCAGTGTGGTTTGCTGCCTTCCTTCCCCTCACCTGTATCTGTCATTTCTCCCCATGAAACTTCTAAAAGTTACCATGTCTAGTGATATTAGGTTCTAAAGTTGTCTAGTTGAGAGGGTTGGGGGTTGGAGTAGAGTCAATGGTAAGTGAAAGGGTATCCTGGGAAAAGTTTATTTCATTTTTTTTTCTTTTTTGCCTGAAGTATATCAGGGGTTGGCTTTTTTGCATGTGTCTTAGCAGCTTGATACACAGTAGGTCAGGCTACTCAAGGGATGGGAATGAAGGTAGGAGCATTAAAGGTTATTTAATGATCAACCCATATTCTCTTGAGGGTAGAAGTTGCCATATTTAGCAAATAAAAATGTTGAACACACAGTTAAATTTGAATAATTGATGAGTAGTAATTTACCATTGGTACTTCACCATAAGTACACATTTTTTAGCATATGTATAACCCATTCAATATTTGGGACAAATTTACGCTAAAATATGCATTGTTTATGAGAATTTCAAATTTCAATAGATGACTTGTATTTTATCTGACAACCCTACTTGAGGCTTTTAAATCTGACTTACTTTTGTTTATACACTTATGATGTAAGACCCCTAGAGTCATGGCCAGCTTAGATACATCACTTAATTTCTGGTGTATTTTTAAGAATAAAGATTGTTCAGTTTAAGAGGAATATCGCCTTAAGTGTTAATTTGCTGTCTTAACTACCTTTTCCTTGTCCTTGTACTCTGCTTACTTAAGCCTAAGAAACTCTAACTCCTCAAATCTGTGAGGAAGGTACATGCATCAACAATGTGCAGATAACAGCAAAACAAACTAGCAGCAGAGGGAACAGACAACCTAAAAACTGGGAGAAAAGTTTTGTAATCTATCCATTTTACAAAGGTCTGACATCCACAGTCCACAAGGAACTTAAACAAATTTATAATATATAAACAAACAACGCCATTAAAAAATGAGCTAGGAACATCAACAGACACTTTTCAAAGGAAGACGTTAATGTGGCCAACAAATATATGAGAAAAAAAGCTCAACATCACTGATCGTTAGAACTTCGCAAATCAAAACCACAATGAGATACTATCTCATGCCAATCAGGTGGCAATTATTAAAAAGTTAAACAACAGATGCTGGTGAGGTTGTGGAGAAAATGAACACTTTTACACTGTTGGTGGGAATGTAAATTAGTTCTACCATTGTGGAAGATAGTGTGGTGATTTCTTGCAGATTTGGAAGCAGAAATACCACTTGACCCAGAAATCCCATTACTTGGTATATACCCAAAGGAATATAAATCATTCTATTATAAAGATACCTGCACGTGTATGTTCATTGCAACATTATTCACAAAAGAAAGACACAGAATCAACACAAATGCCCATCAATCATAGACTGGATAAAGAAAACGTAGTAGATATACATAATGGAATACTATACAGCCATAAAAAGAAAGGAAATTATGTTCTTGGCAGGGATGGATAGATCTGGAAGTTGTTATTCTCAGCAAACTAATGCAGGAACATAAAACCAAACACTGCATGTTCTTACTTATACATGGGAGCTGAACAATGAAAACACATGTACACATGGGTGAAACAACACACACTGGGGTCTGTTATGGGGGGAGCTGGGGAAGAAAGAGCATCAGGAAAAATAACTAATTGATGCTGGGCTTAATACCTAGATGATGAGTTGATCAGTGCAGCAAACCACCATGGCATGCATTTATCTATGTAATAAACCTGCACATCCTGCACATGTACCCTGGAACTTAAAATAAAAGTTGAAGAAAAAAAAAAAAAAAACAACGAGAAAATGTGACAAATATATACACAATGGATTATTCTTCTGCATTAAAAAGGAACAAAATCCTGTCATTTTCAGCAACATGGATGGAACTAGAGGTCATTACATTAAGTGAAATAAGGCAAGCACAGAAACACAAATGTCACATTTTTTTCACTGACATGTGGGAGCTAAAAATGTGGCTCTCATGCAGACAGAGTAGATTGGTGGTTACCAGAGTCCAGGAATCACTAGGTAAAGGGGAATAAAGATAAACTGCTTGATGGGTATAAATATCTGGTTTGACAGAAGATATAATATTTAGTGTTAGATAGATCAGTAGAGTCACTAGAGTTTAAAATAATCTATTGCATATTTCAAAATAGCTAGAAAAATGCAGATAGTTGTAGTGTAAAGAAAATACAAATATTTAAGGTGACAGATAACTTAGATATGCTGCTTTGATCTTTATCAATTAATATGCATGTGTTCAATTAGCACATGTACCCCAAAACTATGTATATCTATTATATATCAATTACAAGTGTTTTGTTAAAAAAAAATAATGTGCAGATGAGGTTGATGTGGAATGGGGAGTCTGGCCATATTTTCAAATTGTGTTGCTCATGGTTTGACTGAGAGAGACCTGGTTGTATTTAGTACATAAAGGACTCCTGGTTGTCCTTGGTTTATAATCTTCTTCTTCTTTCTTCTTTCTTCTTTCTTCTTTCTTCTTTCTTCTTTCTTCTTTCTTCTTCTTCTTCTTTCTTCTTTCTTCTTTCTTTCTTCTTCTTTCTTTCTTTCTTCTTCTTCTTTCTTCTTCTTTTTCTTTCTTCTTCTTCTTTCTTCTTCTTTCTTCTTTTTTCTTTCTTTCTTCCTCTTCTTCTTCTTCTTTTCTTTCTTCTTCTTTCTTCTTCTTCCTCTTCCTCTTTCTTCTTTCCTCTTATTCTTTCTTCTTTCTTCTTCTTTTTTTTTTTTTTTTTTTTTTTTTGAGACGGAGTTTCGCTCTTGTTACCCCGGCTGGAGTGCAATGGCACGATCTCGACTCACCGCAACCTCCGCCTCCTGGGCTCAGGCAATTCTCCTGCCTCAGCCTCCTGAGTAGCTGGGATTACAGGCACGCACCACCAGGCCCAGCTAATTTTTTGTATTTTTAGTAGAGACGGGGTTTCACCATGTTGACCAGGATGGTCTCGATCTCCTGACCTCGTGATCCATCCGCCTCAGCCTCCCAAAGTGCTGGGATTACAGGCTTGAGCCACTGTGCCTGCCCCCCCCCCCTTTTTTTTTTTTTTGATACAAAATTTTGCTCTTGTTGCCCAGGCTGGAGTGCGGTGGTACCATCTCGGCTCACTGCAATATCTGCCTCCTGGGTTCAAGAGATTCTCCTGCCTCAGCCTCCTGAGTAGCTGGGATTACAGGTGCTAGCACCACACCTGGCTAATTTTTTGTATTTTGTATTTTTAGTAGAGATGCGATTTCACCATGTCAGCCAGGTTGGTCTCGAACTACTGATCTCAGGTGTCCCACTCACCTTGGCCTCCCAAAGTTCTGGGATTATAAGCATGAACCACCGCATCCAGCCTATAATTATATTCTGGACTAGTATTTTTAAGGCCAAGATAATTTCTAATTTAACTTTATATGCCCAAACCATTGTACAGTTTCCAGACTTATGACGATATGTGCTGTGAAATCAAAGACACGAATTTAAATTTTGATTTCTATTTCCTAGTTGCATGACCTTTGTAAGATGTTTTTATGTGTAAAACAGGAACATGAATACCTAAAAGCATGTAGAATTTTGTCAGGGTTAATTCAAATGAATATATGTGTACCTTCTAATAAATTGCAATTAGTCAATATGTAACTGTGACCTAATGGCAACATTGATTAGGCCTATAATGAACTATTTTCTTCCTTTAACTATTTATTGGCAAAAGCTAGCCAATAAATGATAAGTGTTACATTTACCATCATGTTGGTAAATGTAAATAGTCATTAAATTTTTTAATTCCTCACCCATTATATTTCACTTGTGGAGACTTGTTCAATTGAATTTTAAGAAATTTGATTCATGTATCTTTTGCATATGGGAAGCAGCATTGGAAATATGAACAACACTTCTCTACCTGTGAAAATATGGCCATATTCTCCAGGCTTTAAGTACAAGGACCATCCAGTCGAGTTTGCTTCTGTAATGGAGAGATTAGGAGAATTTGGAAAACAGCGTGGTACCATCTTTTTGCATTTATTTCTTCCACTGCTGGTGGGGCACCAAGAATGTAGGCTACTTTAACCACACAAACAAGCTAGATACAGAGTAGTTAGACACTGTTTCATGCCAATCATCCAGGATCAGTCATTCAAAATATATTCACTTGGCTAAGAAACAGAGTAGAGGTGTGGCTGGCAAGATGGCCAAATAGGAACAGCTCTGGTCTGCAGCTCCCTGTGAGATCAACACAGAGGCAGGTGATTTCTGTATTTCCAACCGAGGTACCCGGCTCATCTCACTGGGACTGGTTAGATAGTGGGTGCAGCCCATGGAGGGTAAGCCAAAGCAGGGTGGGGCATTGCCTCACCTGGGAAGTGTAAGGGGTCTAGGAACTCCCTCCTGTAGCCAAGGAAAGCTGTGAAGGACTGTGCTGTGATGAATGGTGCATTCTGGCACAGATATGACACATTTCCCATGGTCTTTGTGACCCACAGACCAGGAGATTCCCTTTGGTGCCTATATCACCAGGGCCCTAGGTTTCAACCACAAAACTGGGTGGCCATTTGGGCAGATACCGAGCTAGCTGTAGAAGTTTGTTTGTTTGTTTGTTTGTTCATACCCCAGTGGTGCCTGGAATGCCAGAAAGATAGAACCAGTCACTCCCCTGGAAATGGGGCTGAAGCCAGGAAGCCAAGTGGTCTAGCTCAGTGGGTCGCACCTTCATGGAGGCCAACAAGTTCTGATCCACTAGCTTGAAATTCTCGCTGCCAGCACAGCAATCTGAAGTCGACCTGGGATGCTCGAGCTTGGTGGGGAGAGGGATGTCCACTATTATTGAGGCTTGAGTAGGTGGTTTTCCCCTCACAGTGTACACAAAGCTGCTGGGAAGTTTGAACTGGGCGGAGCCCACAGAAACTTGCCAAAGCCACTGTAGCCAGTGTGCCTCTCTAGATTCCTCCTCTCTGGGCAGGGCATCTCTGAAAGAAAGGCAGCAGCCCCAGTCAAGGGTTTATAGATAAAACGCCCATCTACTTGAGACAGAGCACGCGGGAGAAGGGGCAGCTGTGAGAGCAGCTTCAGCAGACTTAAACATTCCTGCCTGCCAGCTCTGAAGAATGCAGTGGATATCCCAGCACAGCATTCAAGCTCTTATAAGGGACAGACTTCCTCCTCAAATGGGTCCCTGACCCCCATGCCTCCTGACTGGGAGACACTTCCCAGCAGGGATCGACAGACACCTCATACAGGACAGCTCCAGATGGCATCTGGTGGGTGCTCCTCTGGAATGAAGCTTCCAGAGGAAGGAACAAGCAGCAGTTTTTGCTGTTTACAGCCTCTGCTGGTGATACCTAGGCTAACAGGGTCTGGAGTGGACCTCCCGAAACTCCAGCAGATCTGCAGCAGAGGGGCCTAACTGTTAAAAGGAAAACTAACAAACAGAAATCAATAGCATCAATATCAATAAAAAGGATGGCACTGTTCACAACAGCAAAGTCTTGGGACCAACCCAAATATCCATCAATGATAGACTGGATAAAGAAAATGTGGCACATATACACCATGGAATACTATGCAGCCATAAAAAGGATGAGTTCATGTCCTTTTTATGGACATGGATAAAGCTGGAAACCATCATTCTCAGCAAACTGACAAAAGAACATAAAACCAAACACTGCATGTTCTCACTCATAAATGTGTGTTGAATAATGAAAACACATGGACACAGTGAGGGGAACATCATATACTGGGGCCTGTCAAGGGGTGAGGGATTAGGGGAGGGATAGCAGGGGGTGGGGAGATGGGGAGGGATAACATTAGGAGAAATACATAATGTAGATGATAGGGGGAATGGATGCAGCAAACCACCATGGCACGTGTATACCTAATGTAACAAACCTGCACATTCTGCACATGTACCCCAGAACTTAAATAATAATAATAATAATAATAAATATGTAACAGAATTAATAAAATCAAGAGTTCATTCAAGTAAAAAAAAAATCAATGAATCCAGGAGCTGTTTTTTTTTTTTTTTTTTTTTTAAATATTAACAAAATAGACTGCCAGCCAGACTAATAAGAAAAGAGAGAAGAATCAAAGAGGCAATAAAAAAATGATAAAGGGGATACCACCACTGATCCCAGAGAAATACAAACTACCATCAAAGAATACTATAAACATCTTTATGCAAATAAACTAGGAAATCTAGAAGAAATGGATAAGTTCCTGGACACATACACTCTCACAAGACTAAATCAGGAAGAAGTCAAATCCCTGAATAGACCAATAACAAGTTCTGAAATTGAGGCAGTAATTAATAGCCTACCAACCAAAAAAGCCCAGGCAGATTCACAGCTGAATTCTTCCAGAGATACAAAGAGGAGCTGATAACATTCCTTCTGAAAAGATTCCAAACAACAGAAAAAGAGGGACTCCTTCCTAGCTCATTTTATGAGGCCAGAGGCATCCTGATACTAAAACCTGGCAGAGGCGCAACAAAAAAAGAAAATTTTGGGACAATATCCCTGATGAACATCGATGCCAAAATCCTCAATAAAATACTGCCCAACTGAATCCAGCAGCACACCAAAAAGCTTATCCACCACGAGCAAGTCAGCTTCATTACTGGGATGCAAGGCTGGTTCAACCTACACAAATCAATAAACATAATCAATCACATAAACAGAACCAATGACAAAACCATATAATTATCTCAATAGATGCAGAAAAGGCCTTGGATAAAATTCAACAGCATTCATGCTAAAAACTGATAATAAACTAGGTTTTGATGGAATGTATCTCAAAATAATAAGAGCTATTTATGACAAACCCACAGCCAATGTCCTACTGAATGGGCAAAAGTTGAAAGCATTCCCTTTGAAAACTGGCACAAGACAAGAATGCCCTCTCTCACCACTCCTAGTCAACATACTGTTGGAAGTTCTGTCCAGAGCAATCAGGAAAGAGCAATAAATAGAGGGTATTCAAATAGAAAACCAAATTGTCTGTGTTTGCAGATGACATGATTGCATATTTAGAAAACCTCATCATCTCAGCCCCAAATCTCGTACAGCTAATAAGCAACTTCCGGAAAGTCTAAGGATACAAAATCAATGGGCAAAAATCACAAGCATTCCTATACATCAATAATAGACAAATAGCCAAATTGTGAGTGAACTCCTATTCACAATTGCTACAAAGAGAATAAAGTACCTAGCCATACAACTTACAATGGATGTAAAGGACCTCCTGAAGGAGAACTGCAAACCACAGCTCAAGGAAATGAGAGGACACAAATAGAAACACATTCCATGCTCATGGATAGAAGAATCAGTATGTGAAAATGGCCATACTGCTGAAAATAATTTATAGATTCTGTGCTAACCCCATCAAGCTACCATTGACTTTCTTCACAGAATCAGAAAAAAACTACTTTAAATTTCATACGGAACCAAAAAACACATGCACACGTATGTTTACCGCACCACTGTTCACAATAGCAAACACTTGGAACCAACCCAAGTGCCCATCAATGATAGACTAGATAAAGAAAATGCGGCACATATACACCATGGAATACTATGCAGCTTTAAAAAAGGATGAGTTCATGTCCTTTGC
This sequence comes from Saimiri boliviensis, assembly GCF_048565385.1. Classification (NCBI taxonomy): domain Eukaryota; kingdom Metazoa; phylum Chordata; class Mammalia; order Primates; family Cebidae; genus Saimiri; species Saimiri boliviensis. The sequence goes on from NC_133470.1 coordinate 94,251,611, forward strand.
AGAGACATGGATAAAGCTGGAAACCATCATCCTCAGCAAACTAAGAACAGAAAACCAAACACTGCATGCTCTCACTCATAAGTGACAGTTGAACAATGAGAACACATGGACCCAGGGAGGGGAACATCACACGCCAGGGCCTGTCAGGGTTGGGGGGCTAAGGGAGGGATAGCATTAGGAGAAATACCTAATGTAGATGATGGGTTGATAGGTGAGGCAAACCACCATGGCACGTGTATACCTGTGTAAAAAACGTGCATGTTCTCTCTCAGAACTTAAAGGATGATAGATGAAAGAAAGAAAGAGTAGAAAGGTAATTACCTGAGGCTTGGAGGAAGTGGAGGGATGAGGAAAGAAGATGTTGATCAAGGGATACAAAATTTTAGTTTTGCTGGAGGAATAAGTTTTAATGATTCATTGTACTGCATGGTGGCCACAGATTATAAAAGATCATATATTTTTAATGTTTCTACCACAGAAAAGATTAATTGGAAAAGTGACTAATACGTTTTTTTGAATTTTGAATTTTTTTTTTTTGGTACAGATTTAAAGAGTCTAGTTGCAATCTTGTTACATGGATGTATTATATAGTGATAAAGTCTGGGCTTTTAGTATAGTCATCAGCCTAATAGTGCACATTGTATCCATTAAATAATTTTTTTCATGTCTTACGCCTTCCTTCTCTGTCTTCTGAGTCTTCTATGTTTATTATTCTACTGTCTATGTTAATGTGTACATATTAGTCAGCTCTCACTTATAAATAAGAACTCTCTGTATTTTACTGTTTCTGAGTTAGTGCACTCAAGATAACAGGATGCACTTCTATATGATGCATAGATAAGTTAAATTACTTAATTGAATCTTTCTACACTGTACATATAGAACAAAACAGCACATTGTACCCCATAAATACTTGTCAATTATTATTTGTCAATTAAAAATAAAGAAAAAAGGAAAGGAAAGAAAGGAAAGGAAGGAAGGGAGGTGGAAGGAAAGAAAGAAGGAAAGAAACAAGGAAACAAGGAAAGAAAGAAAGAAAAAAGAAAGAAAGAAAGAAAGAAAGAAAGAAAGAAAGAAAGAAAGAAAGAAAAAGAGAAAGAAAGAAAGGAAAGAAAGGGAAAATAAAAGGAAGGAAGGAAAGAAAAAAAAGAAGGAAGGAAGCAAGGAAGGAAAAGAATGAACAAACAAAGCAAAGAAAGAAATGAAGGAAAGAAGAAAGAAAACCTTATTTTGGGAAGTTCTTTGGTAAAGATTCAGAATCCTGATTTAAAAATTCAAAATAAATCTGAACAGATCTACGGCTTGCATGTCTTAAGTAGTCCTCAATTCCTTAAACAATGCTGATTGGCACCCATAGGCTTTCTGTCAGTGGTGTGCTGGAATTTGTTCAAACTGGTCAGGACAAGCTCTTGTTAAATTTTCAAGAATTTTTCTAGCTGGTTGTTAAACCATTGGTAGCTTGAAATCTACTATGGTGATAGTATTTATACCCAGAAAAATAAACACACAAATTTACAAAATACTCACTCTTCAACTTGTTCACTGATATGTCACTGCTTTCTGCACACTCATTTGTAAAGAAGATTGTCCTGAGAGTCCTCCTCATTAGAAGGTTTTTTTTTCATAAATTTATCAGAAAAAAAATTCATCTCATTATTACAAATGGGAAAGAGAATGAGCCAGTTTAAGAAGAAATAAAAGAGAAGTAATTGTGTTACAACTTCTACACAGGAAGCTTCAAAGTACACAGTTTGTTGGTGGATCCTAAAATTACTATTAGTACTCATAATAATAACTGACACTTTTTGAGTTCTTACTATGTGCCAGGTGCTGTCAGAAGCAGTATGCAGTATGCAGAATAACATGCTACCCTCACAAGAATCACAAGAGATAATGATCTCCATTTTATAATTAAGAGTAAATGAGATGCAGGGAAGTTGGAGACTCGTAAATGGTCACACAATCAGGAAGAAGCAGAGCTGAGATTTGAATGCTGGTCTGTCTCTACCAGGTCTGTCTTTTTCTGACTGTGCTAGGCATTGTTATGCCTGTCATTGCCCAGTACAATGTCTTGTACATTGTAGACTCTCAACAAATATTTATAGAATCAAATCATAACTTGTAATGTCTATATTATTTAACCTTACATCTAATTTAGATACTGCAAACCTCTAGTAACAGTGGTTTGTCTTATTTCCATATCCTCAACTCCCAGCAAAATCTTGTATTCAAAATCCTGGTGCACTAAAAGTATTTGCTGGATGGAAATGATCTAGTTCACTTCCATAGCAGGTAGTCTGACTTAGAAGATCAGGAGCTAGTCTCTGGAATAAGCTTAGCCAGAGGGGAAGCTTTCATAGAATTTCTGAAGTTTTGTTATTCTATACAACATGCTTTAAAATAATAGTAATTGGGAAGGGACACAATGTTGAATGAAGTTCCCTTGGTGCCAATAGAGTATTCTATTTCACATCTTCTGCAAGAAAAGAAGAGAAGGAAATGAATATTGATGATCATTTTGTTAGGATATTTCAAATCTATATTTGTACAGAAAGCAATCCTAACAGGTAGATACTATGATTATTTGCGTTTTACACATAAGGAAACTCAGATTCAACACGGCAAACACAGCTGGAATTGAAAGCAGCAGATGTGGGACCCAAAACCAAGACTCCTCAATTTGGATTCTGATAATAATGATACCAACCGCCTTTACTATTTATAAAGATTCTCCCTAACTCCTGTTTTGAATTAACCAAGAATATAATTCTCTCAGATCTGGATGTTCTATCTCTGACAACTGCCATACTCCTTAACTCAGGAGATTGAGTAAGCGGTTGGTGCTGCCTAATGAAAAAGTCTCCATCTAGTGGTTACAAATCAAATAGCATCTATATGCCCCAAAGGTGTTTCGGGAATCCATATTGGGTACAGTGTACATTGCTCAGGCGACTAGTGCACCAAAATCTCAGAAATCATCATAAAGAGCTTATCCGTGTAACCAAAAACCACCTTTCCCCAAAAAACTATTGAAATAAATATATTTTTTAAAAAACATGTTTTTATCGACTGGTGCATGGCCAAGACTAGTGTCGTGAGGGGCAATAGCATTTGCTGTAAAATTCAAGGATAGCCAAAAAACTCAGTAATCATATAAAAAATATTTTAATCCAATTCTTTTTAAAATCAAAATTGATCCATGAGATACATAATAAATAAAACATCAAAATTTTAAATAAAGACAGTTTTAGTATTAGTGACTTTTGCTTTTGCCTCTGGCTTCATTACAGCTCTACACAGCAGTAGACTAGTGTTAACAATGTGAAATGTTCATAAACATTTTCTTGGTGTGTAATCATATTGAGGTCAAACCTTAATGTCCTGGCTTAAACATTCATGCCATAATATCAGAAAACAACAATCACATGCCTTGAAAAACAAATCTCCTTTTCATAAGATTTTAGACATTATTAAGAGTGAAGATGGGGGGCCGGGCGCAGTGGCTCAAGCCTGTAATCCCAGCACTTTGGGAGGCCGAGGCGGGTGGATCACAAGGTCAAGAGATCGAGACCATCCTGGTCAACATGGTGAAACCCCGTCTCTACTAAAAAATACAAAAAAGTAGCTGGGCATGGTGGCATATGCCTGTAATCCAAGCTACTCAGGAGGCTGAGGCAGGAGAATTGCATGAACCCAGGAGGCAGAGGTTGTGGTGAGCCGAGATCGTGCCATTGCACTCCAGCCTGGGTAACAAGAGCGAAACTCCGTCTCAAAAAAAAAAAAAAAAAAAAAGAGTGAAGATGGATGGCAACTAAAGGGTGCCTTACTTATTCAATGACTTAACTGTTTCTAGGCAAATTGATTAACTTACTTGTACATGAAGGCACAACTTTAAGATTACCATTTGACCCAACTCTTTCTGCTGCTGTAAAAAACATACAGAATAATGTCTATTCCACAATGTTCAATTCAACCAAATTTTGTAGTTCACCAACTGTTATAAAAATGAAAGTGTTTTAGTACAAACATGTCAACAGCAAATAAAGGATATTCAATTAGTATTTGAAAATTTTAATTAAATTTGAACTGTGCTATAATAGACTCTAGTTAACAGTTATTAGCACAGCATAGTATTTTTTGAAGACATAAAAAGTGCTTTTGCTGGAACTTGATTGGTTCTGAGTTACAGAGTTGGTAAACACCTATGAAAATAATTTGTACATGCAGCCAAAGATCAGGAAGAAAAGCAGGAAATTTGAGTCAGTCATCTAGATGTTTCTTTTTCTCAGCTGTCAGCTATCCTATTTGGAAAGAGCCACTTCTAGGCTCTAAATACTTTCTGACAGTCCCAGAGTACTACGAAATGGTACTGTCTATACATCAAGCATGGTTTTTATCCGATATAAAAATAATGCCAACTCACAACCTTCTGCTCTGAAATTTCAAAAATTTAAATGAACTTTGTCAACATTGGGATCTATTTGCTCTGTCTGAACAATGGGTAGTTTGATTTATTTTACTGACATAATTAGGTAGTTGATCATTCAAAGCAAATGCTTTACTATTAATGAGCTTGTCTAATTGTATATTCCACAGATTGAAATGACCCAGGTAACACCATTGTAGACTTAACTGAAACCTGGAGATGTTCTCACAGATGAACTGCAGGGGAGGGTTGTCACGGAAACAACAGGAAGGCCCAGGCATCTTTATGTAGACTTTAAAGTAGAAGAGATGTGGGAGTAAGAAGAAACTGCAGGAGCTTGATAAAGGTTGGGTTTCCATTCAGATTGAGTTTGAAGGAAGAAAAAGTAGAGAAGAGTTCTGCTGCTACTTAAGACTGGGCAAAGGGTCCTTATACTGAACATCTCTGAGAGCCAATAATAGGGGTGATTTTCCTTGAAGACCAATGACAAAATAAATTCTATGGAATGAATAGCATACCAGAGACCAATACTGAACATCTCTGAGAGCCAATAATAGGGGTGATTTTCCTTGAAGACCAATGACAAAATAAATTCTATGGAATGAATAGCATACCAGAGACCAATACTGAACATCTCTGAGAGCCAATAATAGGGGTGATTTTCCTTGAAGACCAATGACAAAATAAATTCTATGGAATGAATAGCATACCAGAGACCATTAAATCCTTGTAGAATTAAGAATACAAGGTAATCTTTCCTATATCTGAATTGCAAGAAATATATTAGTGTATAGGTGTGTAACTGAATTATCTTAGATTTCATTATTTCCCCTTAGTTTAGTAATATAAATAAAATGACATGCAGGAAATACACACACACCTAAGTGTTACTCACTGCTATTCAATATTTAGACAGAAGCAGGCAACACACACGAGATGCTTCCACCTTAACTGGTTGTGAACAACTAAAGGACAAAAGTAATATCCTCTTGGCCAAGCACGGTGGCTCATGCCTGTAATCTCAGAACTTTCGGAGGCCGAGGTGGCTGGATCACCTGAGGTCAGAAATTCAAGACCAGCCTGACCAACGTGGAGAAGCCCCACCTCTACTAAAAACACAAAAAAAAATTAGCCAGGTGTCACGACGCATGCCTGTAATCGGAGCTACTTGGAAGGCTGAGGCAGGAGAATAGCTTGAACCCAGGACGCAGAGGTTGCAGTGAGCCAAGATCACGCCATTGCATTCCAGCCTGGGCAACAGGAGTGAAACTCTGTCTCAAAAACAATAATAATAATGATAATAATAATAATAATAATAATAACACTGTCTTCTATTATCTTCTCTTTCAGACCACCGCGGAGTGAGTACTGAATACTGTTAACTGAAGGAAAGATATGGTCCTGTAAACACTGCTTTTATCTCCTCTGTGCTATTACATAGTTTGACAGTTTCCTTTTAAAAACTCCCAGAGGAGGCTAAAACTGCTTCTGCCTTGAAGTTGAACCATCCTGTTTAATATATACATAATTTTTTAACATTTGTTGTTACTTTTTTATTTTGTTATTTTAAATTGAATTTGGTGTCAGGGTTTAACTACCTTGTAGTCCACAGGCTAGTAAAGAAAATGTCTTTTTGGTGTTTTGTGAGTGAATGAGGCAACAGCAGCCAGTTATGTAGATAATGTAGTATTTATATTCATATTGAATAGTATAGATATGATTACTGTTACTATTAGGTAAATTAGTGGATTTAAGATTATAATGACAGGATTGTAAACTAAAATTGCAATTACTCAAACTATATGGGCAATTGACATATATGCTAAAATTTTTCAGATCTGTGTTTGATTGAGCCCCCATTAATCTCCTACTAAGATGGATAGTGCTGCAATTGTTAATAGTACAGTTAGGTCCACAAAGAAAATGATTGGGAATATGATAGAAATTGGTGCTAGTTTTTGTCATTAAGAAAAATTATATCTAACATCAGTGAGATTCCTTATGTTACTACCAGAACTCAAAAGTGAAAGGGGGATATTTCCAATTTCAGTACTTAAACAACAGTAATTATCAGGGATGCTGTTTGGTCCAGCATACTTGTAACTGTTCATTGCCCAATACATTATATTGATAATAATGGCTGTTTTTAGACTTATAGATGTGGTTGCTTGTATTTAGAAGGAAGCATGTAGTGGCTGCTTCTGTGGAGCAGAGTTTAGCCTTTTTGAATAAAATAAAGATGACATAAATAAAATGTGTAAAGAAAAGGTGGCACATATACACCATAGAATACTATGCAGCCATGAAAAAGGATGAGTTCATGTCCTTTGCAGGGACATGGATAAAGCTGGCAACCATCATTCTCAGCAAACTAACACAAGAACAGAAAATCAAACACTACATGTTCTTACTCACAAGTGGGAGTTGAACAATGGAGAATACATGGTCACAGGGAGGGAAACATTACACACTGGGGCCTGTCGGGGGGTGGGGGGCTGGGAGATGAATTTCAATAGGAGAAATACCTTATGTAAATGATGGGTTGATGGGTGCAGCAAACCACCATGGCATGTGTATACCTATGTAACAAACCTGCACATTCTGCACATGTACCCCAGAACTTAAAATACATATATATATATATGATGATGTCCAGCATGTTTATTTCTAACCCTATTTAAATTAAGAGTCAGTGTGAACTGTTTATTATGATTAGAGTTCTGGTAAAAACAATAAAATGGATGATGAGGCAGATTAAGTGTTGGTTAGTATAGGAGACATATAAACAAATATTCTCAGGGTATGGGCCCAATCACCTACATATTAGTCGGTTCCCACACTGCTAATAAAGACATACCTGAGACTGGGTAATTTATAAAGGAGAGAAGTTTATTTGATTTACATTTCTACATGGCTGATGAAGCCTCACAATCATGGCAGAAGGCGGTTAAGGAGCAAAGTCATGTCTTACATGGCAGCAGGCAAAAGAGCTTGTATTGGAGTTCTCCCCTTTATAAAACCATCAGATTTTGTGAGACTTACTTACTATCATGAGAACAGCATGGGAAAGAACCACATCCATGATTTAATTATCTCCCACCCACTATCTCCCATGATGTGGGAGTTATGGGAGTTATAATTCAAGATGAGATGCGGGTGGGGATACAGCCAATCCATATCAGCTTATTTAGCTGGGCTTACTTTAGGATATGTAGCACAAATGATTTTGAATTCTCAGTGGCAGGTTCAATTCTTATAATTCTAGAATTAGGATGGCTTAAACCTTTATGATTTACTCTATCAAAATAACTATTTTATCAGATATATTTCTTGTGTTTGTGGCAGGATCAGGATACTAGATATTACAATGGGCACTGAAAGGTGTCATATGCATAAGGCTAATGTAAAGGGTAGAATTTTTTTTTCATAAGAGTTGTATAAGTTGGTCACATTGAAATCATAGGTATGATGCTTCAATTCACAGGAAGATGGTTGTTAATGGAACAGTTTTACTAATGAAATTAATTGTATATAATTCCAGTATGAAGATATCATATAATGCTCCTAGAAAAATGATAGTGGTTAGGGTGTTTATTATAATAATGTTAGTATATTCTGCTATGAAGAATAAAGCAAATGGGCCTGCAGTATATTTGATGTTAAAGCATGAGACTACCTCTGATTCACCTTCTGTTAAATCAAATGAACTTGCTTGGTTTCTGCTAGGGTTGAGATTAATCATATCACGGCCAGGGATCATGACAGTAAAAGTAGTCATGCAAACTCCAGTGTAGTAATAAGAGTTGACAGGGTGAATTACTTACTCTGCAAAAGGACTGATAAGATAGTAATGGCCAGGGTAACTTCCTACAAAATTGTTTGGGCTGCAGCTTGCAATTTGACAATCAAAGCATATTTTGAATTAGATGGTCATTCTGATGATAGGATTGAGTAGATGACTAGGCCTGATGTGGCTAAGATGAATAATACTCCTATATTTATATTAACTAAGAGGTGAGGTATGGGGAGGGGGATTTACATGATGAGCGCTAGGGTTGGAGCAATAATGTAAAAGGGAATAGATGATGTTCGTTGTTGTAATGGTTCCTTAATGAACAGTTGAACTGCATCTGCAAAGGGTTGGAGTAGGCCATATAGTCCTACAATATTGGGACCTTTACAAAGTTTTATTTAACTTAAAATTTTTACTTCAATCAATGTTAAGAATGCTATACTAAGAATGGTAGGGATAATAAGTAAAAGAAGGTTCATTATAAACATGTTAATAAAAAGAGAGATTGAACCTCTGATTATGCAGTTTTAAGATTTATGCAATTGCTGGGATCTGCAATCTTAACAAATGTTTTTCTTGGGCAGAGTATAGTAATAGTGTATGAGATTAAGATAAATTGAGAGCCCCTTTTGCAGTGGACCTTATTTCTCTTGTCTTTTTGTAGTGGGAAAAATACTGAATAGATAGAAACCAATCTGTATTACTCTGGTCTAAGCTCAGATTACGTAGGACTTTAATCAAACAAATAAACCATTAATAGCAGTTACACCATTAGGATGCCCTCATCTAACATAGAAATGATATACCCTATTTGCCTATATGGACTCTAGAATAGGATTGTGTTGTTATCCCTAGGGTAACTTGTTCAGTTGATCAAACTATTTGTATCAATGTATGACACATTACTTTGACTGGTGCAGTCTTAGTTAAAGTCATTTTGGACCTCGTGGTCTCCTTCAAGGTCACCCCAACCAAAATTTTTCTTTCATTAGACAAAATATTAAGACTTGTAAGTGTTATATTTGTTAGCTCATTTATGCCAATGAATGGAAGCTCCATAGAGTCTTCTCTTTTTATTTAAGTATTTCTGCCTTTTTGTTTGTTTGTTTGTTTCGAGATGGAGTTTTGCTCTTGTTACCCAGGCTGTAGTGCAATGGTGTGATCTCAGCTCACTGTAACCTCTGCTTCCTGGGTTAAGCGATTCTCCTGCCTCAGCCTCCCTAGTAGCTGGTATTACAGGCACCTGCCACCATGCCCAGCTAATTTTTGTATTTTTAGTGGAGATAGGGTTTCTACATGTTGACCAGGCTGGTCTCAAACTCCTTACTGCAGGTGGACTGCCCACCTCAGCCTCCCAAAGTGCTGGAATTACAGGTGTGAGCCATCATACCTGGCCTTATTTAAGTATCTCTGCCTCTTCATGGGTAGGTCAATTTCACTGATTAAAGGTAAGAGACAAACCCTCATGTGGCCATTCACACAGGTCCCTATTTGGGGAAAAAGTGATTATGCTACCTTTGCATGGTCAAGATACTACCGCCATTAAACACATGTCACTGAGCAGGCATTGCCTCTAGTACCAGTAATTCTAGAGGTGGTGTTTTTGGTAAACAAGATGAGTTTCATTTTGCTGAGTTTCTTTCACTTAAAAAAAAAATCTTTCCTTAATGCATGCCTGTGTTGGGTTAACAGTTGGAATAATAAAGAGTAATAAAGAGTTTGTCATCTGATGATTTATATTGGGTTGTTAACTCTTAGAGGATTTTTCAGTCTCCTATAAGGTTATGCAAGAGGAATTATTATTTTTTTTTACTTACATTAACAGAATTTCTTCAATTTAGAAATATTTAGAAACACTATACTGGACCAATCTATTAGGTCAGGGCAAAAGTATTTGTGGTGTTGCCACTATAAAAGTTCAATTACTTCTGCACGAAACTAATAGATTGGTCCAATATAGTGTTAGGAGTTAGATATATTGTTTAAAATGAGGGTTTTCAAATGTTGAGCTTAAATGCTTTCTTAATTGGTTGCTGCTTTTAGGCCAATTAAGGAATATTAGTATCTTACTCTCTGTGGAAGGTTATTTCCTATGTCTAAAGAGCTGTCCCACTTTAGATTAACAATTAAACTTACATTAGGATTAGATTGTTCTTAGGTAAATTTAAAGTTGAATTTAAAATATATCTTGGACAACCAGCTATCACCTGTCTCAGTAGGCCTTTCACCTCTACCTATAGATCATCTCATAATTTTTATAAACGGATGAGTGTGTTCTTTTGACTGTCTGTGGGTAGCTCATCTTGTTTCAGAATTTTTAGCTGAAGTTCTTTTTGTAAAACTATGCTAGTTGATTCTTTATGCAAAAGACACAAGGAATTATCTTTGCCTTTTCATATGTGGGATCGATCATTCTTTCATCTTTCCCTTATGGTACTTTATCTATAGTGCCCCAGTAAGTTAATTTCTATCTCCTATAATTCTGTCTTGGGTAAATGTTTTGGTTTAGAAGGAGTTTGTAATATAGTTTTGCTGAGGTGAGGGGTAACATTAGTCCAAAGAGATCAAGTCATATAAAATCTGGGTATAAGCCAGATGCTTTGAGTTGAGTGACAGTTTGGTTATTCCAAGTGCATTTCCCAGGACACTTACCTTGTTACAACATATCTCCTATAAATATGTGTAAGTTTGTCATTTAGATGGTTGATACACATATTTGAGGAGGGTGATGGGCAGTGTGTAAGTGCTTCATGTTCTTATTAGACCAAGTTCTGCAGTCTTGATTTACTACTAAATCCTCCTTTAAGTTTCATAAGGGTTGTCATGGGTGTTCTAGATTTAGAAAATGTAGCCCATTTCTTTCCATCACATGGGCTACACCTTGATATAACATTTTTATATAAATACTTATGCTTACTTTAAGACCATTTTAAGGGTTTGCTGAAGATGGTGATATATAGGGTAAACGGCAAGATATGGAAAAGAATATCAGGGTTTATTGATTATAAAACAGGGTCCTCTAGAGGATGTAAAGCACCACCAAGTCCTTTGAGTTTTAAGCTATTGCTTGTCATACTCTGCTGAATAATTTTGTTTGTTAAATTATTTGCATTTATGGCTAAGTCTAGTGGGGTATCTAATTCCAGTTTTTGCCTCAGCTATCATGTTTTCAGGACATTAAAGTCACTTTCATCGTTTATTTTAACTGCAGCTTTTCATGAGTTAGTTTAACTATATTATGAGGGTTATCTTGAACATGCTTTTAACCAAGTTTTATTAGCTTGGGTAAATCATATGACAAGAGTGGCTAGCACAAAATTTATCAATGCTAGAAACCTAGTATCACTTACTCAAACTTTCATTTATTGTTTAGTTTTTATCACCGCTGTTTCTCATGGAGCTGTGGTTGAGCAAGGTATTATCAGTTGTGGTTGTGAGTGCTTGATGCATGATCCTTTTGATATTAGATGATCTAGAGGGCATTATTACTAGAATGTTGATACTTGAATATGTAATCTTACCAGAAACCAATAAATGAGCCAGGACCAAACCTTTATGTTCATGGGGTAATATGGACTCATTAAGGCATTTTCAGTGCCTTGCTTTGACCTATTAAATTACATTAATTTGAATGTAGAGAATTCCCTCTTGACTCAAAAATAAAGGGTTGAAGTGCTATGCTAGTATTGGGGCAATATTTATAACCTTATAAATAAATAAGTACGCTTTCTAGCTCAGAAAACATAGTTTTATTAAAATTATGTATTTTTGAAATTAATTGAGATTTTGACTAAAATTTGTTTGCAGTCGAGATTATAATTGGGTTTGGGTTATAGACCTTGGCTGTAATTAATGACATAGGTTTCTTGTTTTGGGTGCTGGTCAAGAATAATAGCTTATATCTAATAAAATTAGTCCAGGAATAGGTGGTTCAAGTGGGGTGGGGGTTGTGGAGTTAATCATATGGATATTTAGAGAAAAAAGTGTGTGAACATGCATGAATGTGTGTGAACTTGCATAAATATGCACCTTATTATCATTATGTTTTTCATGAATGAATGAATTAGCACCTTGTTGTTGTAAATCCTGTCTCTTAATGTTCGATTTAAGTCTAGCTACAATCCAGTTGGCTGGGTTCAGGCTCCTGCCATGCTGAATCATGGCATCCCCAAATTTTAAAAATACCAAATACATGACAGTGCTCCTGGGAGTGATCATCAGGTAGTTAGTCACTAATCCATGGAGATGTTTTATTTAAGGGGAATGAGTAGAAGGAATGAGTCCTAAAATGTTAGCTTGAAAAGGGAATTTAGATGCTGATTTCTACATGGACCACATTTTACAGATAAGGAGGATAAGTCTCAAAGATGTTATGAAAGATTCCCAGGTAGAGTTCTTTCTGGCTCTGGCCTCATGGGAGTTTGTCCAGTCTACTTTGAGGGCATAATTCAGTTTCAATAGCACAACCCTGGCGGGGGTTAATTTCAAATACCAGTATCATTTTGTCTTTGTTAATGTAAATTGTGAGGCATGAAAGTAAAAAGAATGGACTATGCTGAGAGAAAAACTTGAGTTTTAATTCCAGCTCTGTTATTTACAAGTTACATGATTTTGACTCAGTTAACAAATTCCCTTGACTTCAATTTTCTCATGTATACAGGAATGACATTATCTGCCTTACAAAAATATTAAAATATTTAAATGAGATTGTCTATGTAAAGTTTTCCTTCGTCTCATCCTTCCTTTTTTTTTTTCTTTATCAATAATTTACCAAGCACCCACTGTAAATCAGGTGGTGTTCAAGGTGCTGGAGATGCAACATTCAACAAAATAATGTCTGTAAATTCATGCAGCTTACCTTCTAGTGAGGAAGACAACACTAACCAAACACAACAGTATTAAAATATGCAGTGTGTCAGAAGGTGATGTACTGTATGTAATTCAGGGAAGAAGTGTAAGTCAAACGTGCTACGTGAGATAGATAGGGTATCCTATTTATGTGAAGTGGTCAGGAAATGCTGCCTTGATACTATGATAACTGGATACAGACCTTAAAGAATATGAGGAAGCAAGCCATGTGTCGAGCTTCATAGACCATAACAGAAGGAGGAAACAGCAAATGTAAAGACCATAAAGACCTTAAAAGAAAAATATTCTTAAGGTTTTCAGAAAGTTCGAGGACCACCATGGCTGTAGTCAACTGACCTTAGTGGAGGGAGAAAAAGTAGGAGATAATGTCAAAGATGATAATGGGACCTGGTCATAAAGGGTCTTGAAGTCTGCTGTAAAAACTGGTTTTCAATTCGACTGAGGTGGAAAGTCATTAAGGGGTTTTGAAGAAGAAGAGTAATATAATCCGACACTCTTTAATACATGTTACAGAATCGCCCTTAATACTTATTGAGAATAGGCTGTTACATGGCAACGGTGGGAGCAAGAAAACTAGTTAGAATGCAATTGCAGTAGTCTAATTGTGAAACTACTCAATAAATAGTAGATAATGGTGATAACTTTTCTCACTAAATGCTAGCTATTATCACACAGTAATAATAGAAAGTCATAAGACATTGGCTATAGTTAATTATCTTTTATTTAAAAAAAAACTTAAATTTAAAAATGATGTATAAAAGAATAAGAATTATTTTTTGTTAAAAACTTAAACATAAGACCAAACACCATAAAAACCCTACAAGAAAACCTAGGCAAAACCATTCAGGACATAGGCATACGCAAGGTCTTTATGACTAAAATACCAACAGCATTGGCAACAAAAGCCAAAATAGACAAATGGGACCTAGTTAAACTCCAGAGCTTCTGTACAGCAAAGGAAACAATCATCAGAGGGAACTGGTAACCAACAGAATGGGAAAAAAATTTTTGCAATCTACTCATCTGACAAACAGCTAATATCCAGAATCTACAAAGAACTAAAGCAGATTTGCAAGAAAAAACAAACCCATCCAAAAGTGGAAGAAGGATATGAATAGACACTTTTCAAAAGAATACATACATGAGGTCAACAAACATACGGAAAAATGCACATCATCACTGAATATTAGAGAAATGCAAATCAAAACCACTTAGAGATACCATCTCACGTCAGTTAGAATGGCAGTCATTAAAATATCTGGAGATGTGTGTTGAACAGTGAGAACACATGGACACAGGGAGAGGAGCACTACACACTGGGGTCTCTTGGGGGGAAATGGGGGAGGGATGGTGGTGGGGAGTTGGGGAGAGATAGCATGGGGAGAAACGCCAGATATAGGTGAAGGGGAGGAAGGTAGCAAATCACACCACCATGTGTGTACCTATGCAACAATCTTGCATGTTCTTCACATGTACCCCAAAACCTAAAATGCAATTTAAAAAATATATATATCTGGAGACAGATGCTGGAGAGGATGTGGAGAAACAGGAACACTTTTACAATGTTGGTGGGAGCATAAACTAGTTCAACCACGGTGGAAGACAGTGTGATACTTCCTCAAGGACCTAGAAATATAATTTCCATTTGACCCAGCAATCCCATTACTGGGTATATACCCAAAGGATTATAAATCATTCTATTATAAAGACACATGCACACGTATGTTCATAGCAGCAGAGTTTACAATAGCAAAGACCTGGAATGAACCCACATGCCCATTGATGATAGACTGGACAAGAAAATGTGGCCCATATACACCATAGAATACTGTGCAGCCATAAAAAACGATGAGTTCGTTTTCCTTGTAGGGACATGAATGAATCTAGAAATGATCATTCGCAGCAAACTGACACAAGAACAGAAAATCAAACACCGCATGTTCTCACTCATAGGAGGATGTTGAACAATGAGAACATGTGGACAGAGGGAGGGGAGTATCACACACTGGGGTCTGTTGGGGAGGCCAAGGGAGGGACAGTGGGTTGGTGGGGAGGTCAGGGAGGGATAACATGGGGAGAAATGCCAGATGTAGGTGATGGGGGATGGAGGCAGCAAATCACATTGCCATGTGTGTACCTACGCAACAATCCTGCATGATCTGCACATATACCCCAGAACCTAAAGTACAATAAAAAAGAATTAATTTTTGTTATAAAATTATGTATGATAGTGTAAAGCAACTCCATCATTTTTGGGTATATAATAGCTATGTCTGCATGATACCAAAATAGCTTGTGGAAAAGTTAAATTTTAGTCATAAGATAAAAAATAACATAATAGAATGCATTTATTCCACCATTTGTGGCTTCTAATTGATGTCAAATTGAATTTATTGTCAACCTGTAGCAAAGAAGGTAAGAAGGAAGAAGAAAAAAGAGAAAAAGAGAAGGAGTTGTATAATTTGTTTGATTTGTGGAAAAGAAAGAAAGAATTCTTTCAAATGCTTATTGAAAAGTGATATTTAAATAAAATTACTTTTTTTTCTATTCTGTAGTAAGACATACTCATTACAGAAAAATTATAAATAAGGAATATTATAGTATTTGGAAGAGAAAATATCATCCATAGTCTATTGTCAAAAGCAACTCAGGTTTACACAGTATATTTTTTACTGGTTTATTATTATTATTTAAACATTTCCTTATCATAAAGTATAGATGTATATTTCATTTTCACATAACACCAAATAAATTTTATTATTCCTATGTTCTTAAATTCTTTATAAATATTACCAAAATAGGCACATAGTATTTTCAGTGCATATGTCATAAGTTATGTTACTAATTTGCTATTCTTAGACAATTTTAAAGATTATTTTGTATTTCAAATAGTGTTGCAATGATGATCTATGTGCACAAAACCAGATACAATGCAAACAAGTGGAAAAAGACTCTTTGCTCATGTATAGGAAGAACCAATATTGTTAAAATGGCTATAGTTCTCAAAGATATTTATAATTTCAATGCTATTCCTATTTGACTACCATTGACATTCTTTACAGAACTAGAAACAAACTATTTTAAAATTCGTATGAAACCAAAAAAGATCCTGAATAGCCAAAGCAATCCTAAGCAAAATAACAACAACAAGGAA
The DNA here is from genome assembly GCF_048565385.1 of Saimiri boliviensis. Taxonomy (NCBI): domain Eukaryota; kingdom Metazoa; phylum Chordata; class Mammalia; order Primates; family Cebidae; genus Saimiri; species Saimiri boliviensis. Next base: position 94,267,853 of record NC_133470.1, read on the forward strand.
ACATAATGCCACCTTACTTCAAAATATACTTCAGGATTATAGTAAACAAAATGATATGGTACTGGTATAAAAAGAGGGATATAGACAAAAGTGACAGAATATAGAACCCAGAAAGAAGGCCATACACCTGAAATCATCTGATTTTCAACACAGCTGACAAAAACAAGCAATGGGGGAAGAATTTTATATTAAATAAACAGTGCTGTAATAACTGTCTAGCCATATGAAAAAGATTAAAACTGGACCTCTTTCTTACATCATATATAAAAATTAATTCAAGATTGATTAAAGACTTTTATGTGAAACCAAAAATCAATAAAAACCTTAGGCAATACCTTTCTGAAGATAGGAATAGGGAAAGATTTTATGACAAAGACACCAAAATAAATAGCAGCAAAGGTAGAAATGGACAAATAGGATATAATTAAACTTAATGTCTTCTTCACTGCAAAGGAAATTATTAAAAGAGTGCACAGACAACCTACAGAATGGGAGAAAAACATTTGCAAACTATGCATCTGACAAAGGTCTAATATCCAGTAATTATAAGAAACTTCAGACAAATTTACAAGGAAAAAAAAAAAAAAAAAAAAAAAAAAAAAAAAAACCTTTATGATTCAATCAACTACTACCATGTCTCTCCCTTAACACCTGAGAATTAGAATTCAAGATGAGATTTGGGTGGGGACATAAAGTTTAACCATATCATTCGCCCCTGTCCTTTTCTAAATCTCACATTCTCACACTTCAAATCCAATCATGCCTTCCTTCCCAACAATCTCCAAAGTCTTAACTCATTTCAGCATTAAAGCAAAAGTTCAAGTCTAAAGTCTCATCAGAAACGAGTCAAGTCCCTTCTTCCTAGAAGTCTGTAAAGTAAAAAGCCAGTTAGTTACCTCCAAGATACAATGGGGTTACAGGCATTGGATAAATGTTCTTATTCCATATGGGAGAAATAAGGCCAAACCAATGGGCTACAAGCCTCATGCAAGGCTGAAATCCAGCAGGGCAGTCATTAAATCTTAAAGCTCCAAAATAATCTCCTTTAACTTCATGTCTCATATTCAGGGGACAATGATACAAAGGATAGGTTCCTACAGCCTTGGGCAGCTCTGCCCCTTTTGCTTTGCAGGTACAGCCTTCCACCTAGCTGTGTTCATGGGCTGGCATTGAGTGTCTGTGGCTTTTCCAGACACACTATGCAAACTGTCAGTGAATCTATCATTCTGGGGCCTGGAGGACTGTGGCCCTCTTCTCAGAGCACCACTAGGCAATGCCCCAGTGGGGACTCTGTGTGGGAGCTCAAATCTCACATTTCCCTTCCACGCTGCCCTAACAGAAATTCTCCCTAAGGGCTACACCCCTACAGCAGACTTCTGCCTGGACATTTAGGCATTTCCAAACATCCCCTGAAATCTCAGCAGAAGTTCCCAAACCTCAGTTCTTGACTTCTCTGCACCTGCAGGCCCAACACCATATGGAAGGCTTGGGGCTTGCACCCTCTGAAGCAACAGAAGGTGTACCTGAGCCTCTTTCAGTCACAGCTGGAACTGGCATAGCTGGGACACTGGGCACACAGTCCTGAGGCTGCAGAGTTTGGGGGCCCGGAGCTCAGCCCACAAAATCATCTTTCCCGCATAAGTCTCCAGGCCTGTAATAAAAGGGGCTGGTTCCAAGATCTCTGAAATGCTATAGAGACACTTTTTATTTTTCCATTGTCTTGAGGTTTAACATTTGGCTCCTCATCACTTATACAAATTTCTGCAGCCTGCTTGAACTTCTGCCTAGAAAATTAGTTTGTATTTTTTATTACATTATCAGACTACAAATTTTCCAAACTTTTAGGCTCTGCTTCCCTTTTAAAGCTAACTTCCAATTTCAGATCATCTCTCTCAAGTTCGAAGTTCTACAGAACTCTAGGGCAGAGGCAAAATGCCATCAATATTTTTGTCAAAGCATAGAAGAGTAACCTTTGTTTCAGTTCAAAACAAGTTTTTCATTTCCACCTGAGACCACCTCAGCCTGTACTTTATTGTCCACATCATTATCAGCAATTTGGTCAAAACCATTCAATAAGTCTCCAGAAAAATTCACTTTCCTGCATCTTCCTTTTTTTTCATGAGCCCCCCCCCCCCCAAACTGTTCCAACCTCTGCCCATTACCCAGTTCCAAAGTCGCTTCCACATTTTCAGGTATCTTTATAGTGGTACCCTACTCTCTGTGGTCCCAATCTACTGTATTAGTCCATTTCACACTGCTATAAAGAACTACCCAAAACTGAGTAATTTATAAAGGAAAGCAGTTTAATTGACTCACAGTTCTGCATGGCTGCGGAGTTCTCAGTAAACTTACAATCATGATGGAAGCAGAAGCGGGCATGTCTTACATTATGACAGGCGAGAGAGAGCATGTGAAGAAAGTAAAGTGGGAAGAGCCCCTTATAAAACCATCAGATCTCATGAGAAACCACTATCATAAAAACAGATTGGGGGAAGCTGCCCATCATTATTCAAGCATCTCCCAAAAGGTCTCTCTTTCAGCACCTAGGGATTACAATTCAGAATGAGATTTAAGTCAGGAAACAAAGAATAACCATATTGTATATCCAAAGGAATATAAATTGTTCTATTATAAAGACATTTTCACACATAATGCACTGTAGTACTATTCAGAATAACGAAGATATGAAATCATGCTAATGCCCATAAATGGTAGGCTGGATAAAGAAAATGTGGTACAAACATAAAATTGCATACTATGCAGCTATAAAAAAGAATGAGATAATGTTCTTTGCAGGAATGTGAATGGAGCTGGAGGCCATTATCCTTGGCAGAATAACCTAGGAATGGAAAATCAAAAACCATATGTTCTTACTTATAAGTAGTAGCTAAATTATGAGAACACATGGACTTGTAGAGGGAAACAACACACACTGGGGCCTACTGGAGGGTGGAGGGTTCAAGGAGGTAGAGGATTGGGAAAAATAACTAATGGGTACTAGGCTTAATATCTAGGTGCTGAAATAATCTGTATAACAAACACCTGTGACACAAGTTTACCTATATAACAAATCTGCACATTTACTCCTGACTTAAAATAAAAGTGAAGTAAAAAATATCATATTAATTGTCTATTAATTACCACAATGGTATAAAACTACCAATTAATAATAAAAATCTTTGAAAATTTGACATATACATGGAAATGAATCAATAAGTTCCTGAACAACAAATGGGTCGATGAAGTAATTTAAAGTGAAATTTATTTGCAACAAAAAAGAAAATAAACACATTTTACTAAAGCCTGTGGGACACACTAAATGCAGTTCTAAAACGAGAGTTTATAGCAACAAATGCCTGCATTAAAAAGAGATATTTCTGCATTAGTCCATTTTTTCACTGCTATAAAGAAATATCTAAGACTGGATAATCTATGAATAAAGAGGTTTAATTGACTCACAGATCCTCATGGCTGGGGAAACCTCAGGAAACTTACAATTGTGGTGGAAGGGGAAGCAGGCAGAAAGGACCTTTGTAACATGGTGGCACGAGCAGAAAGTTTCAAACACTTATAAAACCATCAGATCTCATGAGAACTTACTCACTATCACAAGATCAGCATGGGAGAAACTGCCCCCATAATCCAATCACCTACCAACAGATTGCTTCCTCAACACCTGGGGATTACAATTTAAAATAAAATTTGGGCAAGAACACAAAGACTATCCATATTAATTTCTAATCAACAATCTCAAGTACCTAGGAAAACAAAAGAAACTACACCCCAAATTGATAACAGGAATGATATCAGAAAACTCAGAGAAAAAATGCATTGAAGACTTATAATTCAAAGATCAATGAAATAAAGAGTTGGGTATTTTAAAAATTAGCAAAATCAAAGAGACTTTATCTTGACTAAGAAAAAAAGAACACTTAAATAAATGAAATCAGAAAGATGAGCATAAAGACACTATAATTGATACCGTAGATATACAAAAAATCATAAGAAAGTATTATGAATAATTAAATGTCAATAACTTTGATAAGGAAGAAGAAATGGATAAATTTCTGGACACATACAACCCACTAAGATTAAATTATGAAGAAATACATAGTCTGAACAGACCGAAAATGAGTGTAGAAAAATGAATCAGGAATAAAACGCATTTCATTAAAGAAAAGCTCAAAACCTGATGGCCTCTTTGATGAATTCTACCGAATACTTAAAGAAGAAACAATACCAATTTTCCTCAAACTATTCTAGAAAATTAATAGCAGGAAATATTTTTGAACTCATTTTACGAGGCCAGAATTACCTTGACTCCAAAACTGGAGAAAGACACAACAAAAAAAAAAGAGAAGTACAGGTCAATGTCCCTGATGAACATATATGAAAAGGTCTAATCAAAATAGTAGCAAACCAAACCCAACAGCACATTAAAAAGATCATTCACTATAGTCAAGTGAATGATCCAGGGAGGTAAGGATGATTTAACATATACAAATTGATCAATGTGTTTAAATGATAGTAATGGAAAGACAAAATCTGTATGATCATTTCAATAAACTCGGGGAAAGAAGTTGACAAAATTTAATATCCCTTAACGAAAAAAAAACCTGACCAAATTAAATCTAGAAAGTCCTTTAACACAGTAAAGACCATATACAACAAACTCATAACTAACATTGTACTGAATGAGGAAAAATTGAAAGCATTTTTTCTAAGATCAGGAAAAGTACAAGGCTGCCCTCTTTCACCACATCTATTCAACACAGTACTGGATGATCTAGCCAGAGCAATTATGCAAGAGAAAGAAAGAAAATGTATCCAAATTAAAAAGGAACAAGTCAAGTTGATTTTTTTTTTATAGACCACATGATTTTATATAAAGAAAACCTTTAAAACTCCATGAAGAAACTGGTAGAACTAATAAATCAATTTAGTAAAGTTGAAGAATACAAAATCAACAAAAAATAATCAGTAGTATTTTCTCCAGTAATAGTGAACTATCTAAAAAAGAAGTCAAGAAAATAATTGTACTTAAAATAGCTACAAAATATAACAGAAACAGTAATATAGTTAACAAAAAATTTGGAAGTGCTCTATACTGAAAACTATACAACTTTGACAACTAAGGGATGTATTACTCTGTTTTCACACTGCTGATAGACATACCTGAGACTGGACAATTTAAAAAAGAAAGGTTTAATGGCTTACAATTCTACTTGCCTGGGGAGGTCTCACAATCATGGCAGAAGGCAAGGAGGAGCAAGTCACATATTACATGGATGGCAGCAGGCAAAGACAGAGCTTGTGCAGGGAAATTCCCCCTTATAAAATCATCAGATCTCAAGAGACTTATTCACTATCACAGCACAGCATGGGAAAGACCTGCCCCCATGATTCAGTCACCTCAAAATGGATCCCTCCCACAACATGTGGGAATTCAAGATGAGATTTGGGTGGAGACACAGCCAAACTATATCAAGGGGACACAAAAAAAGGGGAAAATATTCCATGTTCAAGGGTTGTAAAGATTCATATTGTTAAAATGACCACACTATCCAAAGTGATTATAGATTTAATGCAGTTTCTATTAAATTAACAATGACAATCTTCACAGATATGTTAAAAAAATAAAAAATTCATATGGAAGCACAAAGGAGCCCAACTTGCCAAAGCTGTTATAAGCAAAAAGAACAAAGCTTGAAGTATCATACTACTTTATTTCCAAATATACTACAAAGGTGCATTCTACTAGCAAAAACATAGACACATAAACCATAGAACAGAATAGAATACCCAGAAATAAATTCAGACACCCATAGTCAACTTCTTTTTTACAGAGCTAACAATGACACATATTGGGAAAAATAGTTTCTTCAATAAATTGTGCTGAGGAAGTTGAATATCCACATGCAGAAGAAGAATATTAGATCTCTACCTCTCAATGTATAGAAATTAACTGAAACTCTAAAACTGCTAGAATAAGACATGGGGAAATGTTTTAAAACGTTGGTCTGGGCAGAGTTTTTTCAATCAAGACCTCAAAAATACAAACAATAAAAGAAAAATACACACATAGGATTATATCAAACTAAAATACCTTTTCATAGCAAAGGAAAATATTTTTTAAAAAGCCTACTGGATGACAGAAAATATTTGCAAATTATACATGTGACAAAGGGTAATTATCCAGAATATATAAGGTACTATAACAGTAAACAAAAGCAAAAGTCCTGATTAAAAATGGACAAAAGGGCTGGGTGTAATGGCGCATGCCTATAATCCCAGCACTTTTGGGAGGCCAAGGCAGGCAGAACACTTGATGCCATGAGTCAAGATCAGCCTGGGCAACATGGAGAAATCCTGTATCTAATAAAAATACAAAAATTAGCTACCTGTGGTGCTGAACACCTGTAATTCCAGCTACTCGAGAGGCTGGGGCACGAGAATTGCTTGAACAACCTGAGAGACAGAGACTGCAGTGAGCCAAGATCGTGCCATTGCACTCCAGCCTAGGCGACAGAGTGAGACACTGTCTAAAAAAGAAAAAAAATGTCCCTTTCATCATTCTCCACAAACTAACATGGCCACAGAAAACCAAACACTGCATCTTCTCACTCATAAGTGGGAGTTGAACAATGAGAACGCATGGACACAGGGAGGGAACAACACAAGACTGGTCCTGTCTGGGGGTAGAGGGTAAAAGGAGGGAGAGCATTAGGACAAATATCGAATGCATATGGGGCTTAAAACCTAGATGATATGAACAGTGCTGCAATAAACATACGTGTGCATGTGTGTTTATAATAGAATAAGTTATAATCATACCCCAGAACTTAAAGTATAATTAAAAAAAAAAAAAAAAAAACTAGATGATGGATTGGTTGGTGCAGCAAACCACCATGACACATCTATACCTATGTAACAAACTTGGACATTCTGCACATGTATCCTGGAACTTAAAGTAAAATACAATTTTTTTTTAATGGGCAAAAGACCTAAATAGACAGTTATTAAAAGACATACACATGATCGAATATATTAAAAATGTTCAACATCACTGTCATAAAGGAAATGCAAATTAAAACCACAATGAGATAACACTTCACTCTAGTGAGATTGGTCAAATGTAAACCCAAATTCTTGAGACAGATCTCAACCAGTTTGGAGGTTTATTTTGCCAATGTTCAGGGTGTGCCTGGGAAAAAGAAATACAAGTCACACTAGGATCTGTGGCTTGTGTTTTTTCAAAAAAGAGTTTTGACGACTTCAATATTTAAAGAGAAAAGAGTGGGCAAGAGGAGAAGAAGAAAAAGTTAAAACAAAGATAATTATGCATTCATCTTCTGCATGCTAGATCTGCATTTAACATAAGATAAAGTAGGCCTGGAGTAGAGGAAGAAGTCAAATATATATTTGTCTTGGGGTAGGCTGAGGCATGATTTCTAGTCTTGTCTTTTTTTGATACCTGTGAAGTTAAGCTGTTAATTTACATTGTCTGGATGAGATTAAACAGAATTCTGATTCAAGATTAATTTGTAGGGGGATATGTATTGTGAAAGATTTTGGGATCCACAAGGAATTTCCTTGTGAGCAATTTGTGGGAGAGGCCACCTGGGAAGTTAGGGTGGCCTTCTATATTGTGGCTGTCTGTTTGGAAACATAAAGGATGGCAACTGTTTTGTTTGATTTTGTTTTGTTTATGTGACTTAGTTCCCGAGCTAAATTTTTCATTTGGTGTAGTGAATGTGGGGTCCTGAGTTATTATTTTCTTTTCACATCCCCCTTCCATTTTTTGAAATCTGTCAGAGAAAGCACTGTAGAAGAAAATAAGTCTCTGGTTATGGGTTTGGTCTAACACCTTGACACTGAGGTTTATTCCTATAAGGTTACATCCCACATAGTTAGAAAAACTCATTATAGGAGGTCATGAAGTCTTGTGTCCCACAGAGAGAAACGGGGAGGAAGTAAGAAGGAAAAAAAGGGAGAAGAAAAAAAGACCAAAGCCAGATTTTAGCAACAAAGGAAAAATAAATTCTGGAAAACTGATTTAACCTGTGCTACTGAGAAGTCCATATATCAGCAGGTAGACATACATACACACAAGCTGCTATTATTTCTCTCAAAGTTTATGTTCTCTAGCATAAGTTTTCAGGACTTTAAGAAAAGCATAGTAATTTTTAGTGATTCCAAGTCAGAAGAATAGGAGAGAAAATAAATTGAAAATGTTAGTTTGGAGGCCAATAGGCAGGAAAGAATTCAGGATCTAGTCAAGGTAAATCCTAGACAAATAATATTGATGAAAAACAATGGATAAGGGTACAATTCAATAATAGGTATAATACAGTTTCTTTGGAAACATGTTTTTTTCCTCTCTCCAGCCCCTCATTTTTACTAAAAACAAATCATAGTAGGACCAACTTATTTGCAAAATATATTTTAGTCTTATTATTCTTAGTCTAATTATTTGCATGAAGTGAAGGAAGAATAATTATTTGGCATACAGGATTTTTATAAATTGGTGAGGATGAGGAGAAAATGATCACTTACACACTGTTGGTGGGATTGTAAGCTAGTACAGTCATGATGAAAAACACTATGGAGTTTCTTTTTAGAAAATTAAAAATAGAATTGCCACATGGCTCAGCAATCCCACTACTGTACATATATCCAAAAGGAAAATATATTAGTATATATCAGTATATCAACATAATATCTGCACTACTATGCTTATTGCAACATTATTTACAATAGTGAATATATAAAATCAACCTATGTATCTAACAATGGATAAATTGATAAATAAAATATGGTATATATACACAATGGAATGCTATTCTTTCATAAAACAAAATGAAGTCCTATCACTTGTGACAAAATAGATATCCTGGAGGACTAATGCTAACTGAAATATGCCAGAAACAAAAATACAAATACTGCATGGTTTCACTCATGCATAGAATCTGAAAAAAAAAGAAAAAAATTGATATAGAAGCAGAGAAGAATAGTGGTTACTAGAGATGGTGGAATGAGGGTGTAGGAGGTTTGGAAGATGATGGTTAATGAGTACAAAGTTACAATTATGTAGGAGGAATAAATGTTGGTGTTCTATTGCAGGTGCAATAGATGGTTAACAGTAAAATATTGCAGATTATAAAACAGCTAGAAGAGACACGTTTGAATACTCATAAAACAAATAAATGATGAATGTATGAGGTGATAGATACATTAAATACCCATATTGAATGATTATATAGCAAAGATATGTATTGAAACCTCAAATTTTACCTAATAAATATCTACAATGATGATATATCAATTTAAAAATAAAAGAATTTAAAAAGGAAATGGCAGAAGTGCTAAGAAATAAATATGGTAAGAAAAAACTACTTAAGATAGATTTGTATTAGCCCTAAGTTAAGGACTTTACAAAGATGAAATTTAGAGATTAGTTAAATTAAATGTTAAGAAAGGAAATAATATAATCCCAACATGATTAGATATCATCCTTCAGAGTTCCAAATCATAAGTTCATAGATTGTATCATATTATGGCAGAATGGATTGATATTTAAATAATGAATTCACTGAAATCAGATAATTACAGAGTCAACATTTAACTTTAATATACTAAGTTGTCAATGGGCATCATATATAATGTTAATCCTTTTAAAATTATTGTATTTTTAATTAAATTGGTTCTATTAGTCAATGTGAATTAAATAATATATCAGCATGCTAAAGGTTCCCTGTTGTCTCAGAAATTCGACTGAAGCCTTAAACTTAGAAAAATATACAATAGCGTCTGCACATTCTAAAGCAAGGTACTAGATGTATCTACACAGAATTTGCTGAAATAAAGAATAAGTCTGTCATCACTATCACCTCTATCTTTTCTCAGAAAAAAAGCAAGAAATTCAAAAGAAATTGTTGGAAGAGAACTAGTAAACATAGATTAACCTTTGACTTTTATCTTTTTCCTTTCAAACTAGGTAAGATCATTCATGGGATTAAGGGTATATGTAAGAAAGATAGCCCACCCTTCTCCCCATCTGAATGCTGGGTGGGCAGCAGAAAATCTGTAGGTTCTTCTTGCCACCTAGGTGAGAAATTGTGATTAAAAAAAACTTATTGGGAGACCATAATCAATGTTTCCTGGATTTTGGAGACTTGTGTTTAAGTACAGAGTCAGATACCAGTTTTCAGTATAGAAGATCCCATATGGCAGTGAGGGCAGTTAACCTGTTCACTGTCTTGGCGTGGCACAAATATGTGAGTTTAAGCATCAAGTAAAGCATCAAGTTGATGCTTTAGAAGTAGTTGGATTTGTGCTACCTTAAAGAGATCCCAGTATCTGAATATTAGACAGTTCTTATAAGTGACCAGTAAGTTATTGCATCTGAAAAAGATGCCACTAAAATATTGGTAAGCAGATCGAACAGAGTTGAAATAAGAATATTTCACACAATTCAATAAACTGGTTATTAAGCTATGTTAACTTACAAAATGAAAGTGGACCCAGTTATAACTAAATTTTACATGTAGGGACATTTTGAAACCCTCTAACCCTCTAACAACAAAATCTTCCAGTTAGAGATTAAATACAAGATGCCTAGCCCCAGCTTTGTGGGCAGAATGAGAGGGCATGGTCTGAAAATTTCAGTTGCTCTCTCTACTGGGAAAACTTAACTCTTGATCTCTTGCAGACATCCTCCAGCACCAGCCTGGAATGTGGCAGCCCTGCTCTGCAGCTTGACACAAAGGAACAGTAGCATTAACAGTAGTCTGGCCCTCATGGACTTCTACTCCTAGGAGAAGAAAGGGTGCACCATATTTTTTTTTTTTTTTTTTTTTGAGACGGAGTTTCGCTCTTGTTACCCAGGCTGGAGTGCAATGGCGCGATCTCGGCTCACCGCAACCTCCGCCTCCTGGGTTCAGGCAATTCTCCTGCCTCAGCCTCCTGAGTAGCTGGGATTATAGGCACGCGCCACCATGCCCAGCTAATTTTTTGTATTTTTAGTAGAGACGGGGTTTCACCATGTTGACCAGGTTGGTCTCGATCTCTCGACCTTGTGATCCACCCGCCTCGGCCTCCCAAAGTGCTGGGATTACAGGCTTGAGCCACCGCGCCCGGCCAGGTGCACCATATTAAGAGAATGCTCCATGGGACAAAATAATCCAGATGATAGGCCTTGAGTCCCAGAACTTTCTGTTCGTGGGAAGTTTCTTTCAGCAAAAGCACAGGTGCTATGTTGGGCTAAATGGGGAAAGTCGACAGCTAGTACCCAACAGTCAGGCAGCTCTGGCACTTGTGAATAGCCTTGGAGAAGAAGACTCCTTTTTTCTCTTCCTCCACCATTGCAGACACAGCTGAGGCTTCTCCCATGAAAGCTCAGTGTGGGTGCAACTGTAAACAGCCTTTCTGGAACACTTCAGAAGGACTGCATCCTACAGAAGGAGTGACCTCCAGGTTCAGCCTTGCACAGGGGCTAGAGTCACAGTTCCTCTCTACTTGGAAAAGCAACATTCCTGTTGATGAAAAAGGGCCTATCTTATTTGAATAGCCAGAACAATGGGTCAGCAGTGTGTCTGCAAGTTGCATTGCTTTTCTACTGGCTTGGCAGGGGAGCTGAGATGGTCCCCACCTTTCCGCTGAGAAGACCTCAGTGTGTTTCACTGAGAGCTCACCCAGTCACTTCTGTCAAACTTGGGACCTTTGCTCATCAGTGAGTATTGCACTCATCCAGCTGCTTTAGTCACAACTATTTTCCACCAAGAGACAGCTCTCTTGCTGGGCTGAAGCATGAACTAGTCAAACCAGTAAATGAAATATTGGGAGAAAAATAAATAAAACAATAAACAATTGCACACCATATGAGAATAAGGGAAGCTTTAAGAGATGTCTGCCATTCCAACCCCACAGGAGACTGAACTTGCTCATACACTGAGCACATTACTACTACAGCCAGCATCTGCAAATGTCATCTTATAGGAAAATAAACTTAAGATGGGTCAAAGATTCAAATCTAAATCCTGAAACTATAAAAATTCTATAGGATAAGCTAGAAAGAAAATGCTTCTTGACATTAGCCTAGGAAAAGAATTTATGACTAAATCCCAAAAAGCATATGTAACAAATACAAAAATCAATTAATGAGATAGAATTAAACTAAAAAAAAAAAAACTTCTATACACCAACAAAAATAATTGCCAGAGTAACCAGACAGCCCTCAGAATGGCATTATATATTTGCTAACTGTATTTGACAAAGGACTAATATCCAGAATTTATAAAAAATTCAAACAAATCAGCAAGAGAAAAACATAAAATCTCATCAAAAACTGGACCAATGACCATGAATCAATATTTCTCAAAAGGAGATACATAAATAGCTAACATATGAAAAGATGTTCAATATCATTAGTCACCAGAGAAATGCAAATTAAATCCACAATGAGATACTATCTTACTCCTGAAGAAATGGGCATTATTAAGAAGTCAAACAAACAATAAATATGTGTCTGGATGTGGTGAAAAGGGAATGGTTATACACTGCTGGTGGGAATGTAAAGTAGTATAACCTCTATGGAAAACAGTAGGGTATTTTTAAAATAAATAAAAGTAGATCTACCCTTTCATCCAGCAATACCGCTACTGGGTGTCTACCCAAAAGAAAGGATAAGTGGATATGGAAAATGTATATATATATATATACCACAGAATACTAATCAGCCATAAAAAAGAAAGAAATAATATCTTTTGCAACAACGTGGATGGATCTAGATGCCATTATTCCATGTGAAGTAACTGTGGAATGGAGAACAAAATACTGCCTGCTCTCACTTATAAGTGGGAGCTGAACTATGGGTATGCAGAATCATACAGAGTGATAAATAAACTTTAGAGATTCAGAAGGGGTTGCTTGGGAGGTGAATGGGCGTTAAAAACTACATATTGAGTACATTGTACACTACTTGGATGATGGGTGCACTAAAATCTCAGACTTCGCTGCTATGAGAGTTACCCATTTAACAAAAATCTACTAGTACTCCAAATGCTATTGAAATATAAAATATATAAGACACCTAGTGATTTGTTTACATGAATCTCAAATTCATCTGGGCATCATGTATTTTTATTTGTTAAATCTAGGATTTGATGAATCCTAGTCCAACAGCATGTATGCCTGTCTTAGTCCATTTGTGGATTATAGTATAATATCCCTATAAAGGTATACTTGATACTGAGTAATTTATAGAGAAAATATTTATTTATCCCATATTTCTGCAAGATGTAAAAGAAGTATAGCACTAGCATCTACTTCCCAGGAGGGCCTCAGGCTGTTTCCAGTCATGATGGAAGGATAAGAGAAGCTGGCCTGTGCAGAGACCACATGGCAAGAGAGGAATCAAGAGAGAGCAGAAGAGGTGCCGGGCTCTTTTCAACAACCAGTTCTCATGACAATTAAGAGTAAGAACTTACTCTTGCTAGAATGGCATGAAGCCATCCATGATGGGTCTGTCCTCATGATCCTCAGATCTCCCACTGGACCCCACCTTCAACATTGGGGATTAAATTTCAACGTGAGATTTGGTGGGGCAAAATAAACCATCTCCAAACTGTAGCATGTCTATGTGTATACATATTATGCATTTGTTGTTTGGACATGAGCAAAAAATGTGACTTAATTTTACATAATTATATAATGCATGTGTAAATGTATTTATAATGTGTTTACATACATTTACTGTTACTGCTTAACATACATGACTTCCTTTAATCTTGACAGCCACTGTATTGTATGCATTCTTTACAGAGGCAGAAATCATGGTTTAGAAAGGTAAAGAAAGTTGATCAAGATCACACAGCAAAGAAGCAGTATCTAAATCCAGGCCCAGCTGGCTGAGAGGTCTGGATTTTTAACCACTTGTGCTCTAATTGCCTCTTTATGCAATGTGAGCCAGAAGAAAAATTAAATGGCTTTATTAAAATGTCCCCCATAAGGATATTTTAAGAAAGAAACAAGGGGAAACAAAGCACTGCAAATCTTGAGAAATGGAATCTCAAATTGATTTTAATCTGTGGCAGATACTTCATCTTTTTCATATTGATAAAAAATAGAATTATGGCTCCAAGTGTCTAATTTTTAAAAGCAATATTTGTATAGACATATTTAAACTTCTTTTCTAAGCAGGATCTCAAAAATAGTGCCCCAGGAGAAAGATTCCTTTGAAAATGGAGTCTCAGATACTCATGTCCAACATAAAGGGGTTTGTATTTTATTGTTCGTGTCTTTCAAATCATTAATTGATATATTTGCTGTTTCTTTCAGAAACAGATGCAGTTGATTGTGCTTGAATAAAAGGGGCCACACACAAGAGCTGCTATTTATATGAAAGCCTTCCCATTCTTTATTTCTCTGCTAAATAGGGTGGTATAATTTGTCCTTAATGGATATGAAATGAATATGGATTGTGAACAGTCAATTGAAATTGCCTTTATAATCATCAAATTATTCAGTCTCCAAAGAGGTTATTTATTTTACCTTTAAATAATTGAATGAAATAAATGAAAACTTCCCTTCTCTTGCATCTTTGATTCACCAATCAAATAATACATTAGCCTCTATTTCTATTGCAAATGGAAATAATTCTCTCAAGAAATGTTACCATAAGTATATACCTTTAGGGATTATTTTCTCTTCATCGTTTGATATTTTTAATGTTCCAAAATAATGACATCAGCTCTTTTGTGTTCTTTTTGACTTTATGCATTATTTTTCAAATTTTGCAATTCTGCTATTGTACATTATTATAGCACATATCCAAATTGTAAAAAACTATCATTAAACAAATTATTTCCAGAATTAACTCCGTTATTCTGAATAGCTTTTTCTGTTATTTAAATCAGCCTGTATTTACAAAAAGTTTCAATTGGCTTTCTGCCAATCCCAGGACAAGATTGTTGTCTCAATGACATAATGAACAATGTGGCCTCTCTAACGCAAAAAAAAAAAAAAAAAAAAAAAAAAAAAAAAAAAAAAAAAAAAAAGATAGCAAACTCATTGTTGTTTCATTGATAAATCAAGCAATTAGGAATGTGAAAGTTTTGCCCACATCAGTATTGCTTTCCAGGTTCTGTGTTATTTTTTCCCTACTCCTTGTTCCCTGGATATTTTATTTATTTCAGTTTGACTCTGCCAATCTGGAGTATATGTTTTGGTTTCCCAAAGTGTCAAAATACAGTCACATCAGTTTCAACTGTTCTTTATACATATGAATAATTGATTGAGATAATAAAAGTTATTTGTAAAGAGAAATACATTACCCTCTAATAAATGCCAGCTGTGTGTTAAATGTTGTAATAGGTATCACATATATAGTATTTCATCTAATCCTTGCTTCAGCTTTGTTAAACACAAGATATCAGCATGTGAAAAAGCATGCCCAGAGAGGGCAACCATTTGCTCAAGGTTACACAGTTGCTAAGAAGCATAATTAGGAGTTGATATTTGGCCTCTCTCACTAAATCTATGGAGTTACAGCTACTAAATAAGGCTGACTCTTAGTCATTCAAGATGTCTATAAAACTTCAATTGACTGAATACCTTTTGTTCAAGGGCACACTGCAGTGTGTCAAAAACATTCCAAGCTATTCTACAAGAGAAATAAAAATTAGGTTTACCTAATTTAGAGACAAAATAACCAGCTGACTGAATTTTTATTTAAAATATCTTTACACATTGTGCAGATGCAGCCCATGTGTGTATAGGTCCAGAGAACACTATGAAAAATAATAAAGGCAATTTATAAATTTTCCCACTCTATCTATGTGAAAGAGACACTGAAACATGCTACATTGAGTCTGTGCATCACCTCTCATCAATGTGCCTGTTTATTGCTAGTAAGAGTTGTTGATTATGATAACTGTCATCCCTTGCCAGAAAAATTACTTGCTTAATGTCTTATTTTGCTTACATGTACGTATTTTTGATATCAGGTGGACTTTTGTAGTAGCTGACACCTAAGTCTGATCCTTTCTATCTGGGGTCAAAAGACGTCTTTTGTAAAGAGCCAGATTGTAATTATTTTAGGGGTTGTGAGCCATACAGTCACTGTCAAACTCCTCAGTTTTGCTGTTACATTGCAAAAGCAGTCATAGATGATATATAAATGAATGAGCATGGTCGTGTTTTAATACAACTTTATTTACAAAAGCAAGTGATGATCTGGATTTGGCCAAAGAGCTATAATTTGCCAAATTTTGCTTTATGTTATGATCTGATTAGATGTACATTCTCACACAACACACACATATACACACACCATATTTATTTTTTTTTAAAAAGTAAACCATTACTAAGATGCCTTTTTGAACAGCTAATATACCCGGAATCTTATATGAAATTGCTGCTAACATACAATTGAAGATTATTTAATTATTCCCTAATGTTAGCACGATTTTTCTGAATAAGCTACCAAATAATTAAAATGAAAGTAGACGGTGTTGTATTTGAGAAAAGAATTATAGGCAATAGATTACAGATCTCTTTAATCTCAATCGAAAACTGAGTTAAATTAGCTCTGCACTGGCATGATTCTATGAAGGAGTTCATTAGAAGCATTTGTGAAACAATACATAGTCTAAGGTCATTTTTCTATGTATACTATTGTTGTAATTAAGAGTCTGTTCACATTTTTAAGGGCTATTTTAAGGATTTTCCAATTTAGCCTTACATAGTCTCTAGATTAAAACCTGGTAAATAAATTGACTGTGGGTTGTGATGGGAGAGAGACTTTAGAAGCCTGTTTTTAAAACTAATTAGTCTACCAGGGTCTTATAAATGAATGCTTATTTTGTTTAATGATTAAGACTTCTAAATATTAAAGACTATTAAGTAAGTTTAGCAAAAGTCCACATTTTCAACAATTGACTTACATTTAAGTATTTCAAGCTTTCATTCTAAAGATGCAGCTTCAAATTTTCAAAATGTTTTTTAAGGGAATTCTAAGGGATATTTTGATAGTATGTTTGGATTTGAAATAATACACTGAAGGTGATGTACAGAATATATCTAGAACATAGAATTCCAAGAGCCAGAATGCACATCATGTCCTGATAAAATATGATAAACTTTTGAATAAAATGAATGGTAATTCACTTCAGAGTATATATGTCATACCTTTTGCAAATCGAATATCTGCAAATTACAAGATATAAAGTGAGATCATTAATGAGTCATTTCCTAATTGTCATAAAATGTTTGAATTATAAAAAAAGTTTTAGAGTGCTTAATAACATTCATGAACCTACACAAGAAAGATGGATAATTGCCTATATTTCTATTACTCTATTAATCTTTCTTTAGATATGTTTATAAAGTTATACAACTCAAAACATAATTGAAACATACATTTAATATAAACTCTGCCTAACACGCTAGCTCAAAATACTTGCATAAAGCTCAAGTTCCATAGCATGGTGCTCAAGGCCCTCACAATCTAACCCCAGCCTTATTAATTGTTAATTCACTCCTTGTACCCTTTATTTCAGCCAAATAAAATTGATTGCCTTTTATTTATTTATTAATTGTACTTTAGGTTCTAGGGTACATGTGCAGATCATGCTGGATTGTTGCATAGGTACATACATGGCAAGGTGGTTTTCTGCCTCCATCACCCCGTCACCTACACCTGGCATTTCACCCTATGTTATTCCTCCCCAACGTTCCCACCCCCTCCTGTCCCTCCCCGAGCCCCCCACAACAGACCTCAGTGTGTGATGCTTCCCTCCCTGTGTCCACGTGTTCTCATTGTTCAACACTTGCCTACGAGTGAGAACACATGGTATTTGATGTTCTGTTCTTGTGTCAGTTTACTGAGAATGATCGTTTCCAGATTCATTCATGTCCCTATAAAGGACAGAAACTCATCATTTTTTATGGCCACATCATATTCCCTGGTGTATATGTGCCACATTTTCCTTGTCCAGCCTACAATTAATGGGCATTTGGGTTGGTTCCAGGTCTTTGCTAGTATAAACAGTGTCACAATGAACATACGTGTGCATGTATCTTTATAATGGAATAATTTATAATCCTTTGGGTATACACCCAATAATGGAATTGCTGGGTCAAATGGAATTTCTATTTGTAGATCCTTGAGGAATTGCCACACTGTCTTCCACAATGGTTGAACTAATTTACACTCCCACCAACAGTGTAAAAGTGTTCCCTTTTCTCCACATCATCTCCAGCATATACTGTCTCCAGATTTTTTAATGATCACCATTCTAACTGGCATGAGATGGCATTTCAATGTGGTTTTGATTTGCATTTCTCTAATGATCAGTGATGATGAGCATTTTCTCATTGTTTGTTTGCCTCATATATGTCTTCTTTTGAAAACTGTTCATATCCATTTTTCCATTCACCCACTTTTGAATGTTTTTTTTTTCTTTTATTCTTGTAAATCAGCTTTAGTTCTTTGTAGATTCTTGATATTAGCCCTTTGTCAGATGGGCAGATTGCAAAATGTTTTTCCCACTCTGTTGTTTGCTGGTTCACTCTAATGATTGTTTCTTCTGCTTTGCAGAAGCTCTGGAGTTTAATTAGGTCCCATTTGTCTATTTTGGCTTTTGCTGCCAATGCTTTTGGTGTTTTAGTCATGAAGTCCTTGCCTATGCCTATGTTCTGAATGGTTTTGCCTAGGTTTCCTTCTAGGGTTTTTATGTTATTAGGTCTTATGTTTAAGTCTTTAATCCATCTGGAGTTAATTTTCGTGTATGATGTCAGGAAGGGGTCCAGTTACAGCTTTTTGCACATGAGTAGCCAGTTTTCCCAACACCATTTATTAAACAGGTTATCCTTTCCCCATCATTTGTTTTTGTCAGGTTTGTCAAATATCAGATGGTTGTAGATATGTGGCATTGTCTCCAAGGCCTCTGTTCTGTTCCAATGGTCTATATCTCTGTTTTGGTACCAGTACCATGCTGTTTTGATTACTGTAGCCTTGTAGTATAGTTTGAAGTCAGGTAGCGTGATGCCTCCAGCTTTGTTCTTTTTCTTAGGATTGTCTTGGCTATGTAGGCTCTCTTTTGGTTTCATATGAAGTTTATGGTGGTTTTGTTTTGTTTTGTTTTGTTTTTTGTTTTCCAGTTCTGGTAAGATGGTCATTTGTAGCTTGATGGAGATATCGTTGAATCTATAAATTACTTTGGGCAGTATGGCCATTTTCACAATATTGATTCTTCCTAACCATGAGCATTGAATGTTTTTCCATCTGTTTGTGTCCTCTCTAATTTCCTTGAGCAGTTATATGTAGTTCTCCTTGAAGAGGT
This sequence comes from Saimiri boliviensis, assembly GCF_048565385.1. Classification (NCBI taxonomy): domain Eukaryota; kingdom Metazoa; phylum Chordata; class Mammalia; order Primates; family Cebidae; genus Saimiri; species Saimiri boliviensis. Next base: position 94,287,196 of record NC_133470.1, read on the forward strand.
CCTTTACATCCTTTGTTAGTTGTATTCCTAGGTCTTTTATTCTCTTTGTAGCAATTGTCAATGGGAGTTTGCTTTTGATTTGGCTCTCTGTTAGAATGTTACTGATGTATAGGAATGTTTGTGATTTCTTCACATTGATTTTTTATCTTGAGACTTTGCTGAAGTTGCTTATCAGTTTAAGGAGATTTTGGCATGAGATAATGGAGTCTTCTAAGCATATAATCATGTGGTCTGCAAATAGAGACCATTTTACTTCCTCCTTTCCTAACTGAATGTCTTTTATTTCTTGTTCTTCTATGATTGCTCTGGCTAGAACTTCCAATACTATATTGAATAGGAGTGGGGAGAGAGGGCATCCTTGTCTGGTACCAGATTTCAAAGGGAATGCTTCCAGTTTTTGCCCATTCAGTATGATATTGGCTGTGGCTTTGTTGTAAATAGCTTTTATTATTTTGAGATACGTTCCATCGGTACCTAGTTTATTGACAGTGTTTAGAATAAAGAGCTGTTGAATTTGTCAAAGGCCTTCTCTGCATCTATTGAGATAATCATGTGGTTTTTGCAATTGGTTCTGTTTATGTGGTGAATTATGTTTATAGACTTGTGCAAGTTGAACCAGCCTTGCATCCCTGGGATGAATACTACTTGGTCATGATGAATAAGCTTTTTGATATGCTGTTGCAATCAGTTTGTCAGTATTTTATTGAAGATTTTTACACCTATGTTCATCATGGATAGTGACCTGAAGTTTTCTTTTTTTGTTGAGTCTCTGCCAGGTTTTGGTATCAGAATGGTGTTGGTCTTATAAAATGATTTGGGAAGGATTCCCTCTCTTTGTATTGTTTGGAATAGTTTCAAAAGGAGTGGTACCAGCTCCTGTTTGTATGTCTGGTAGAATTCGCCCTGAAGCCATCTAGACCTGGACTTTCTTTGGCTGGTAGGCTATTAATTGCTGCCTCAACTTCAGCCCTTGTTATTGGTCTATTAAGGGTTTCAACTTCTTCCTGGTTTAGGCTTGGAAGGGTGCAAGTGTCCAGGAATTTATCCATTTCTTCCAGTTTTACTTGTTTATGTGCATAGAGTTCTTTGTAGTAATTTCTGATGATAGTTTGTATTTCTGTGGAATCAGTGGTGATATCCCCTTTATTGTTTTTATTGCATCTATTTGATTTTTCTCTCTTCTTTTTTCTTAATCTGGCTGGAGGTCTATTTTTCTGATCTTTTCAAAAAGCCAGCTCCTGGATTGATTGATTTATTTATTTATTTATTTATTTATTTATTTATTTATTTAAGGGTTTTTTTGTGTGTGTCTCTATCTCCTTCAGTTCTGCTCTGATCTTAGTTATTTTTTGTCTTCTGCTAAGTTTTGAGTTTTTCTGATCTTGCTCCTCCAGCTCTTTCAATTTTGATAGGATGTTGATTTTAGATCTTTCCTTGCTTCTCATGTGGGCATTGATTACTATAAATTTCCCTCTAGACATTGCTTTAAATGTGTCCCAAAGATTCTGGTACGTTGTGGCTTTATTCTTGTTGGTTTTGAAGAACAACTTTATTTCTGCATTCATTTCATTATTTATCCAGTTGACATTAAGGAGCTAGTTGTTCAGTTTCTAAGAAGTTGTGTGGTTTTGAGTTAGTTTCTTAATCCTGAATTCTAATTTAATTGTACTGTGGTCTGATAGACTGTTTGCTACGATTTACATTTTTTTGCATTTGCTGAGGAGTAATTTACTTCCAATTATGGGGTCAATTTTAGAGTAGGTGTGATGTGGTCCTGAGAAGCATGTATATTTTGTTGATTTGGGGTGGAGTTCCGTAGATATCTATTAGGTCCACTTGGTCCAGATCTGAGTTCAAGTCCTTGTTAATTTTCTGTCTTGTGGATCTGTCTAATATTGACAGCAGAGTGTTAAAGTCTCACAGTATTATTGTGTGGGAGTCTAAGTCTCTTTGTAGGTGGTTAAGAATTTGCTTTATATACTGGGTGCTCCTGTATTGGGCGAGTATATATTCAGGATTGTTAGGTCTTCTTGTGGCATTGTTCTCGTTTACCATTATGCAATGCCCTTCTTTGTCTCTTTTAATCTTTGTTTATTTAAAGTCCATTTTATCGGAGACTAGGAATGTAACTCCTGCTGTTTTTCTCTTTCTCTCTCCATTTGCTTGGTAAATCTTCCTCCATCCCTTTATTTTGAGCCCATGTGTGTCCTTGCACATGAAATGCATTTCCTGAATACAGCATACTGATGAGTCTTGAATTTTTATACAATATGCCAGTCTGTGTCTTTTGATTAGGTCATTTAACCCATTTACATTTAAGGTTAATATTATGTAAATTTGATCCTGCCATTTTGATGCCAATTTCTTCTTCTGTTATCTTCGTCCCAGAAGGGCACCTGCCCGATGTTATCCAGAGTTCTCCTTTATGAGGTGCCTCTTTGGATATATGGAGGTCAGGGAGCTCCTTGATGAGACACTCTGTCCTTTATAGGAGCTCAAGTGCTGTGCTGGAATTTCCATTGTACCATTCAGAGCTGCTGGGCAGGAACATTTAAGTCTGCTTTAATGGGACTCTCCCCTCTTTTCCCAGGTGCTCTGTCCTGGGAAGGTGAGGCTTTATTTATAAGTCCCTGAAATGCTGCTGCCTTTTTTTAGGGATGCCCTGCTGAGCAGGGAGGATTCTAGTCACAGTGTGCAAGCAGAGGCATTGCTGAGCTGCCATGGATGTTGTCCAACTGCTGTGCAAACTTCCTTGCAGTTTTTTTTTTTTTTACAGAGGTATAGTTAGAACTGCCTCAGTAATGGCAGTCTGTCTCAGTAATGGTGGACTTCCTAGGTAATGGCAGACTGCCTTGGTAATGGTGGAGGCCCTCGGTAGTGGTGGACTGCCTCAGTAATGGCAATGCCCTTCCCGCAACAGAGCTCGACTGTCCTGTATCAAGCTGAAATTGCTACGCTTACTGTGAAACTCTCAAGCCAGAGCGTTTCAAATTGTTTGTCTTTGTGGGGGTGGGACTTGCCAATCCAGATCACCTGGCTCCCTGCTTTCAGACCCCTCTTTTTCAGTTGAATGGTCGGCTCTGTCTCCCAGGCATTCCAGGCACCAGTTGAAACAATCACCCAGCTTTGTGTGAGTTTTTGTGCAGAAGCCCGTGGTGCCAGCTGAAACAGCTGTGCTGGAAACTCACGGTGCTTTTAGGCCTGGGAATTTCCTGACCTGTGGGTGATAAAAACTGCTGGAGAAGCACAGTATCTGAACCTAAGTGCTCAAGTGGCCGGAAAAGCCTCTGATGACCTATGTTGGGTGGGGGGGTGGGGTAGTCCTCCAGGGATTGAACTTCCTGGGTAAGTCAGCGCCCCACCCTGCCTCAGCTCTGCCCTCTTGGGCTACACCCACTGTACAACCAGTCCCATTGAGATGGACCTGGTACCTTGTTTTAAAATGTGGAGCTCTCTCACCCTCTGCATAGCTCTTTCTGGGAAATGCGATCCAGAGCTGTTCTTATTCAGCCATTTTGATGGATTGCCTTTTTATGAATACTCCTTGTATTTGCTGGCTCCTCACTATTATTCCCCTTGGCAAAGAAATTTGGAAAATGTACATTACAGCACCCTTAAAAGTCAATGGAAACTTTTATTTTAACTGTAGAGTTAAGTATAAATCATGTCATTTTTAGCAATATAGTCTCAGAACCCCATCTTTGATTGCTTGCTTGCCAGACATCCAAAGTATGAAATGTTTCAGCTACCATTACATAGTTCCCTTTTTATCTATAAGTCCATAAAATATTTTCTTCTTCATGCAATGTTACCAAGTTTTCCATCTTGGCATATAATGCTTTTCAGATTTAAGGGATTTATTTGTTTAAATGTGGGAGAGCATCAATTTTGAGCCTCTTGAATGGAAACTTGCATACATATGGATGCACACATGTATTAAGAACCAATACAATCCCTCATTTATGTCCTATCTGACTTGTTCCTCTGACTTGTTCTTCCTGTCTATGTGATGCAGTATGCATATTCTGACAATGGAGAATTAAACATGAGAAGAAACTTAAAGAGTATCTCAGCCTAGGGTTAACTAGCCATCTTAACCTCAGGGGAAACCTCAAGATTTTCTCTACTTCAAACTCTACCAGTAGTAGAAAAGATAGAAAATATGACTGGTACAAGAGAATCTGGAGGGAGGAGAAAAGGGATTATAAATAATTAATAATGCATAATTATTGACCATTTACTATTTTTCAGGTACAATGTTTAGTGTTCTACTTACATTATCTAATTTGATGCTCAAGAAAACTCCGTGAGGTAGCTGCAGTTAGTTCATACCACTTTAGAGATAGAGAATATGAAGCTTAGATAGGTTATATACTTATTGAGCTCCTGCTAAGGACCAGACATTGTTCTAAGTCATCTTTGTCTATTATTTAATTAAATCTTTATAATAATTATACGAACTAGATGCTATTATCTTCATTTTACAGAAGAGAAAATGATGAAAATCCAGGCCTTCTCATTTGTGAGCTTGCACTCTTAATCCCTACACTGTCTAGTAGCTCATCTTCTTTTTGTGTTTTCTTTTACTGGAATTGCCTTTTTCTGTCTTTATTGTTTAGCACTGTTTGGTTGTATATGCATATTTATATACAAGAAATTTGTCTCTTGGCCCTCTTGATATGTATTTCCTGTAAGATTCTCCATGTCCCGGTCTACCAAGTAGAACCAGGATGAGTGACCTAGAGCAAACATCCCATAAAAATGGCCTATCTTGGGCCAGGTGCAGTGGCTCATGCCTGTAATCCCAGGACTTTGGGAGGCCAAGGCAGACAGATCATGGGGTCAGGAGTTTCAGAGCAGCCTGGCCAATATGGTAAAACCCCATCTTTAATAAAAATATGCAAATTAGCCAGGTGTGGTGGCACATGCCTGTAATCCCAGCTACTAGGGAGGCTGAAACAGGAGAATCACTTGAACCCAGGAGGTGGAGGTTGCTCTAATGTATGTTTTTGAGAAAAGAATTCTTATTTTTCCATAATTTGATATTCTGAGATGTCTCTATCAGTCAGAGTGGTAAGATCCAGAAAGAGTATAAGGAGAAGAATTGCCCATATTTCTCTATTTAGGATGAAACTTGAACTTGGAGTTACTTTTCCTGAACACTTTTGTCTTAGTCTCAGAAACTGACTGTCATGTACCTCTTCTACAGTATGTGCATCTGCTAAATGTTAAATTTTGAATGGAGTGATTTTCTGTAAACAAAAATGAATTAGAAAAAAAAGAATTTCTCTTTTTAACAAATATTTTGGAATATGATCTGAGTTAGATCATTTAGTATATGTATTTTCTGATATTAAGAAGCTGATTTCTCAGGTAATGTTGTTGTCAAATAATGTCGTTGGAAACTTTTTCATCAGTTTTACTCTGACAGACCATCTGTTGGCTATCTCAGGTTTTTGCCTTCAGTAAATCCTGTGAATTTTATAAACCATGCATTACTTTTATTTGTAGTTTTTGTATACATGATGTTGAACACTGAATGAACTTTCTTGTTATTGTACCTAAGATTCAAAATTTTCTGATTTTAAATTAAGGTAATCTGGTAGCTCAAATATAGAGTATGTTGAGAGTGCTTTATTTTCCTTATGTTTATTGATTTGTAGAAAATAACAACTGAGTATTAATATTTTTCCCCAAAAACGTTTTCTGTGTTTTTCAGCTCATACAACATTAATTTGTGTTTTTAGTCAGCACAAGTGGTATTTAGACTGTAATATCTAAAAAGTAATGTCTTTTGGTTTTACAAACTTTCAGACTTTGTTTCTGAAGTATCTTTAAAATTATTCTAACCACAAGTCACTTCTATGTAAACACATATTAGAAACCAATAAAAAGAAGCATGACTTTTTGGTGAATGTCATGATCCTCAAAGGCCTACATTTGTACTTCAAGTATAATGCACCTGTTAGGTTTCTTGATGGCAAGAAATGGAAGTTGACTCTTGTCAAGTTAAGAAAAAAAAGGAAAGTTATTGGAAAGATATAAAGGAATCATAGAATTGAAAAATTATATGGAAGGACCACAGTTGGGAAATGTAAGACAGTAAGGCATTTCTGAAAGAGCCAAGAAGCAGAAAGCATATCTAGTGTCTTTACCCCTCTGCAGCCTTGTTCCATTATTGCTACTGCCAATAACACACTATGCCATTTACCATGAAAGGACTTGAACTGAATTTTTATCTTTGCATCATTTATTCAAGATTCTAAGTCATAGATGGAAGCATCCTATTGGTCTTTCCTTACCATGTACCCAAATCCTCTATTAGAAAATGCAAAGAATGACATTGTCCCACTTTTGTTTACAAATTATAAGGATGGGCAAGCACTGCATAATACAATGACTACGTATATTGGAGTATTTACCCCCAAAAGGAAAGGAGTTGGATACTGAATAGATTTAAAAAAATAAAAAGAAAAGATTAAATATTCACTACGCAAAGGTCAATGAGTAGTACTCAATCTAATGTAGTCTTATGTAAAAGTATGACACTATTCTTCTAAAATAAGTCAGATTTTGATTTCAATATGCAGTTTTTGGAGTTCTAAAAGGGGCTATCTTAATTTCTAATTTAGTTTGGTTATCTATATGTTCTAACACAAAAAGGGATATTTTTAAAAGGGCTCGGTAAGGCAAACTTGGAAAAGTTTAACATTAGCAGTCAGACAAGACAAAGTTCATTAATCTTTGCCAACTGTGTGTTCTTAAATAGGTTCCTTAAGGCCCTCTGAGCCTTACTTTTTTAATCTGTAAAATGAGAATAAGGCCTCCTGTGCTATATTTATTATAAGAAGCACATAACATAATGAAAAAATATGCTAATTTCATAGTACTTGGCACATAGCTCAATTAATAGTAATATTGGTCCCCATACAGTAAATGTAAGTCACTAAGTATGTACATGCCAAGTCACAAATTAATTTGATGTTACGTGAGTTTTTGGTAGCTAAATTTTTTAAATATGTGGGTATTTTATTCAACCTGACCATATAACTGATTGAATTTTTCACTTCATCTAACTTTTTATATAATGTTTTATTTCCCTAACTCAATTTTGTATAAGCTTAAGTGAAGTTGAGAAATAGTATCATAATCCTGAATTACTGCTGATTTATCTCATGAACACAGTCTACCTTAATAAACTCCCAAAGTACAAAAGCAAGCCATGTATTTTGGTGTTCTGGGAGAAATTTATTTCTTTTGCAATAATTAGCATTCACAGGGCTTAGGCATTCTTGTATCCTGTGCAATTTTTTTTTGTTATTTTCTTTATTGAGTTTTTATCCTCAGATATGATTAATCTTTTGATTTTTTTGCTTTACTAACAATCACTTAATGGACCTAAGTCACCTATGTCAACTTATAGTTGACTAAGAATTTTGGAAATTATTTCAGGTTTAAAACATTTAAATCTTCACTGTCTTCTTTGATGGATAAGTTGCTTCAGTATTTAAATGACTCAAGAGTTCAGATATTTCTAAAGACTCAAGTATTCTTGTTTATTATATTCCCCCTCTTCTGCCTAGGCTTATTTCATTCCCAATCTCAGACAACGAATTGGCAGTGGACAAAAATATTGGCTGATTTTAAACAGTTTTAATTTGTTCTTGCTTTATCTTGCTGTTTGCTGAGATTCTGATTCTTGCTTTTTCTCTGAATTTTTACTGAGGTTTAGGAAGTTTCTTTGCTGCAGCCTTGCTATAGGCAGTTCTGCAATTTGAACACAAATGATATGGTAACATGTACCTTACTTATTACTTTGATAGTCATGCTTTGCTCTGGGCAATATCAAATGAAAATTATTACCACTCAGATCACATTTTCATCACCTAAATATTTGTATAATACAGATATCAAAGTATATTATGTTGAAGATGAAAAGAGCTGCTAGAATGTTGCAGAGGACTGTAAGTTAACATCCTTCTATACGCAGGTGTTTACCTCTTTGATCTAAGGCATTAGAGATCCCTAGGAAATATGTTGCAAATCTAACTCTAAATTTGTAAATGTCCGATATCTAGTGGATTTCAACAAGCCGTTTCCTCACAAATTTTTAAAGTTAAGGACAGATAATGTTTTTGTAAATGTCTAACAGCTAGCTCAGGGGTTGGGTGGAGAAATATAACTCATAGCATTTGCTGATATTCAGAGTACATATATGTATTCCGACATGACCAGTTTCAAGCTACCAATATGATGTTGAATGTAGAGTTAGGAAAAATACAAGCATGTCACATGAAGAATTAAGAACTGGCTCCTGCACAGCACTGTATATGTGTGTATGTATACAAACACACACACACACACACACACACACACACACACACACACACACAGACATATATATAGCTTTCCATTTCATAGGAAACAAAATCATCATACAGAATTGTATGACAGAAATGTTTTCTATAGTCAACATAAAGTATTAAAAGTTAATGAAAACTCTTATATTTAAAAGCAAAAGCAATCTCTTATATTACCCAGCCCACAGCTCAAAAATCATTCAAAGGAGTGAAACAAAAATAAATGCTTTTTAAAGTACAATTTATAGAAAAGCCATTTTACAGGCTAATTAGTACACTATTATTGTAGTCACAAGTGAAATGCTGCTTTTCATAACAGGGAACAGTCAGTGGGAAAATGACACCACTTGATTCAGTCCTTCTTCACTTGAGATGATGCAAAACTAGGATGTTCTTAGAAGGACTTTATAAACAGTGACTTCTCATGTCATATAAAACAAACACACTTGCAATGGGTGCTCAATCTATTTAACATCTTTTGTTAAGTGAATAAAGAGAATACATACCATGAAGTTTATGAATGTCCTTTTCATATTTAGTGAACTGAAAATATTTGGGCCACTGAGGGACAATGTAGCATAAAGACAATATGTTAAGTTTGCAGGAGAACAGAAACCCCATGACCTACACATTTTATACTCATTTGTATGGTAAGCACTGTCATGCTGACCATTTGCATTGAGAGAGCTTTTTTTTTTTTTTTTTTTTTTTTTTTTTTTTTTTTTTGTATGAGCAGTCTTCTCTAAGACTTAAGATCTCCATCATCAGAGACTCATAAAATGGCAGGAATGGAGGGGGTTTTTATTGCAAAGGAGTAGGAGATTATCACAATCTTGCAGAGAACATAATTAGAGGTGAGAGTAATATGATCAGATGCTGAAAAACCAAAAATTTCTCCTAAAGTCCAATAGTCCTTATATTTCATTCAATATTCCCTTTGTCTATCCACATTGTTGAATAAACTACTACTCGGCCAGGCGCGGTGGCTCACGCCTGTGATCCCAGCACTTTGGGATGCCAAGGCAGGCAGATCAACTGAGCTCAGGTGTTCAAGACCAGCCTGGCCAACATGGTGAAACCCTGTCTGTACTGAAAATACACAAATTAGCTGGGTGTGGTGTTGGTCTCCTGTAATCCCAGCTACTTTGCAGGCTGAGGCAGGAGAAGCACTTAAACCTGGAAGGGGGAGGTTGCAGTGAGCCGAGATCGCACCATTTGCATTCCAGCGTGGGTGACAAGAGAAAGACTCCATTTCAAACAAAAAAACAACCAACCAACTACTCAACCCCCACTGAAACTTCTCTCTAGCTTTGAGTTTCTGAATTTGTGACTGACTTATGTCAGCCAGTTTGTACTGAGGAGTTTAGCGTTACCAGAACACATTAACATGAATACAGCAACATTCATAGAAAGGGTTCATCTGCTTTGGGCTCATTTGCTTCACCTATTAAAAAAAATAATTTAATTTTGGGTGTTTTCTAGTGTTACCTATTTTATAAATGACTTACAATGTTACATGTTTTATTTTAACGCTCACCACAGTGCCACGCATAGGTATTATTATCCCAATTTTACACAGAGAAAATTGAGACTTACCGAGATACAGCTGACAGGTGAACGAATCAAATATAAATTCATTTTTATCTGGCTCCAAAGCGTATAATTTCAACTCTTTGAGCCACTTAAAACCTTAATTATACTACATAGTTTCCAGCAGTGAATAGCTTCAGAAAGGATAAATGGTTGCAGGAAACAATTTGTTTCTTACAATTATGTTGGTCAGTCTCTAATTTTAAAAACCATAAGTTATTCCAACTTTTTGAGGGCAAACAGTAATCAGGGGCCTTTAAATAAATGTATGGAGAGAAAATTGCACTCTCTTTAAACAAATGAATGAACAAAAGAGTGTTCTGGAGGTCAAGGTAAATGTCTTCTCTGTAAGAATGTCTATTTTCTGGGGCACATTTGCTATGTGACTTGTTTATTTTGGCCCATCCTACACAGCCACATAGTTTATTCTAATTTCTTGAGGCCAATCACTGAGGAAATCTCTGATGTATTCAAAGACCATAGCACGAAAAGGGTCCTTAGGTGACTTTATTCTTTGAAATATGTGTAACAATGGTAAATACATTGAAGTAATTGTATCTACCATCTGCCTGGCTCCTTCATGTTAGCTAAGTTGCAGTAGTTTGCTGTTCATTGCAAACTTATTTAAAAAAAATTATATCATTTTAATTCATATTTTATTACTTTAGAAAATAATACAGAGGATGGAGAAATGGGAGGAATCAAACTTTCTGAAGTTCTCTGAAAGGCTAATATTACAGGAAAATATAATATTAATTTTCTGAAGACAGTTGCAGAACATGGGAGGGAGTATACCTTTTTAAACTATTTGAACTTGAACCATTTAATGGGTGTCCTAAATAGACACCACTACTTAATAACATAAAATTAAGCTTTAGTAAATATAATTATTCTTTCCTGCAAGACAGGATTATTTAAACTCAAAAATTTAAACTTATGCTGGGCACTGTCCTGTTTTTTGTTGTGTAACCAAATTATTTTGTGTATGAAAAAACGAGTAGCCAAGGGCTGAGGATGACAGCAGAAATGTGATTTGTATATGTTTGACAAACCCCACGTAATGTGAGCAAATGTTTGGAATTAAACATTGCAACTTGACAACACGCAATGTGCTTTGCATGGGCACATGCCAGATGTCATCAAAGGTTTGAGTGTTGGAGTAAATAGACAAAACACTTAGTCTGTTTACCCATCATATTTCTCCATCCCCATATAATGTCCTAATACAACTTTGTCTTTCTAGTAAAACACCAAAAGGGGGCTTAAAGAATGTTGACTTGCATTGCAAGACATACAATGATAATCAAGCATTGATTAGATCCATATTCTTAATCCCTCCTTTGAGAGTATAAAAACTAATTGTTTCATAGAGCTGAACCAATGTGAGGCACCATCATAGACACTTTACAAACATATCTCAGTTAATCTTCATAATGCCACCAAGAGGTAGGTATAATCTACTTTCTACAGGTGATTAAACCTAGCTTCAGAAAGTTTAGTTTAGCATATCCCAGATTACACAGCCAGTAATTAAATAGCTGAGCTTTGAGTTGAGTTGTATCTGACTCCTCTGTTAAGACACAAAGATTATGAGGACCATAAAAATTACTAGATATTAACTGCATTCAATGTGACATACCATTTTCAATCTTCCAAAAAATCTTTAAAAGTATGTTTTATTATCCTCATTTCAGAGATGATACAAAAGTGAGGCTATGAGAGGTCACATAAACTGCCCAAGGCCACACGACTAATATATGGAACAGTGAATATATGAGTCCAGATAGGTCTGTCTTCAAAACCTCTGCCCTTTACCACATAACATCTCCTGTCTCCAAGTGTAGCTATACAGCAGAATTCTTATAAAACTCTAACCCCCACCCCTAACACAACACGTGAGCACTCTGTCCCCCACTACACATGAGAGCATGGTGGTCATTATAAAAAAGGGCAGTTTATAATCAGATGTTTTGGAATGAAAACCAATATTATCATCCTTCTATCTGTTGGAAAATAATACATAAATTAGTTCCATCTTAATTCTAATAATATTTATTTCCATTTAAAAGTAATCTTTATTGCCCTGAGAAAGAATAAATAAGATGTTCATTTCTGTTTTGCATAATTTATGTACACAGAGTCCTGCAGTTTGAGAGAAATCATGTAAAATAATGATATAACAAGTTTCATAGTTAAAACACTTTTAAGATAATATTCTGGATAGAAAAATATCAGGAAAATTAAAAATGCTAGGTTTCTTCAATAATTTCCATTGAGAGTTGTTACTAAAGAAAAAAAAAAAAAAAAAAAAAAAAAAAAAAAAAAAACTCCAGTTCAGAAACAACAAAAATAGTTGCCAGCAAAATGTACTTTCTTAATTGAAACCAATGGCTCTTGATTAGATAAAAAATAATGCAAGGAAAAAAAAAACCTGTGCATAACTCATTTTCTAAACACTAATATTCTACAAGAATTATCTATTTTGTTTTCAAATATAAAGAAGTATGTCATTATAGAGAAGACTCACATTTCTTAATGTTTTTTGTTTAACAGATCAGAGGAGTTACTTGGAATGATAAATAGTAAACCCAAAGAAACAAAGTAAAACCTCTCTAATCTTTGTAATGTAATGATTTAATGCAAACACATTAATGCTTCACCAAACCAGAAATTTCAATGGTGTAGATCATAGTCAAGAGGTCATAATTAAGGGAAAATCACTTAGATGTGACAAAAGAGAGGTTGTGATAGCTAATAAAGTTGATGAACTTCATTAATAGAAGTTCCCTTGTCCGTACTCAATATCTTTAAATTTTATTTCAACTGCAATACTAATAAATGTGGGTTATCATGTTTCAAAACCCAATCTACATTGGAAACAGCAAATTAGAAATATAAGACATTTTTAAAGATTGCACTGCTGGCTGAAGTAATAGTGAGAGTTGATGGAGAATAGAATGTAGAATGTAGGAAATACATAAAAATATGCCTCAAAACTGCCTAGGACAAATAATCCTATATAGGTATCAATAGTCTGAGGAGCCAAAATTATACTGTAACAATGGGTATCCATATTCAATACATTAAGGCAATAGGAAATGATTAACTTTTCTTAAAACTTCTCATTTTACGAATGCAAGGATGAATACAATCTATTTTAGAAATATTTGTGGGCCGGGCGCGGTGGCTCAAGCCTGTAATCCCAGCACTTTGGGAGGCCGAGGCGGGTGGATCACAAGGTCGAGAGATCGAGACCAACCTGGTCAACATGGTGAAACCCCGTCTCTACTAAAAATACAAAAAATTAGCTGGGCATGGTGGCGCGTGCCTATAATCCCAGCTACTCAGGAGGCTGAGGCAGGAGAATTGCCTGAACCCAGGAGGCGGAGGTTGCGGTGAGCCGAGATCGGGCCATTGCACTCCAGCCTGGGTAACAAGAGCGAAACTCCGTCTAAAAAAAAAAAAAAAAAAGAAATATTTGTGTAATAAATGATTAAAATAAAATAATTACTTATTTATTTTTGCTTTTACTTTTTTTTTTTTCTTTTTTGTGATGGAGTTTTGTTCTTGTTGCCCAGGCTGGAGTGCAATGGTGTCATCTCATCTCACTGCAACCTCTGCCTCCTGGGTTCAAGCAGTTCTACCGCCTCAGCCTCCCAAGTAGCTGGGATTAGAGGCATGCACTACCATGCCCACCTAATTTTGTATTTTTAGTAGAGACAGGGTTTCACTATGTTGGTCAGGCTGGTCTTGAACCCCTGACTACAGGTGATCCACCCACCTCCCAAAGTGCTGGGATTATAGCCATGAGCCACTGCACTCAGCCAAATATTTATTTTTAAAGTAATATGCCTCCAATTATCCAGAAAACCTTGTAGTTTAGAATACTGAGTCACAAAGACTAAAATAGTGGCATTCATAGATGAATGAATACTTCATTAACATACTCTCTTCTAATATCAGAAAAGTCTGTTTGTCATTATTGCAGAAGCAATACAAACAAGAATTTGAATTAGGTGGTGTGTGTAAAATTATACTTATTTAGCAAAAGATGGTTTTTTCTTGTATCTAAAGAATGGTTTTGCAGAGAATGAGAAGGGGTTTGGATTTGGAGAAACAAATGGAAAACAACTGATGAGCACTATCATTTAGCTCCTACAAATTGCAACTGACTGCTGTGCATTAATTTGGAAGTTTTTAGCTGTATCTGCCTTTCAAGCTGTCTTAATTGACAACAGTTGTCCCAGGTGCTTTTGAACTCACTTTCCTTCTCTGAGAATGAATCCACCAAGGGCTGCTGTACACTGGGTTTCACTTGCTGGATCTCAGCTCATGTGGCAATCTTGTTGCTTTCCCACAAAATCATTGCACCATCCTTAGTTTTTCTCCACTGATTTGGGATTTGCTATAATTTGTCAACTTGAGGAGCTGCTGTTATTTTTATGTGTTTTAAATAGGACATATTTTGTTTTGTATAGTCAAATTACGCTTTTGATGTTCAGAAGAGGGAAAAGGGCAAAAAATTCGCAAGAGAAGCAGTGTGGCTGTGACTGCAAGTCCAGTTATAAATTGCTAATTAACTTTTTGACAGATTGGCTTAAATAAGAGCAACAATAAAAATACAAATTTTGCTGAAGGTAGCTATGTGGAGCCATGAATGAAAATGGCCTTTTCTGACAGAAGAGTATCAGGAGACAGTAAGGTTGAAAAGGGCAAAATGGGAGATAGAAAAGGGAAATAAGTTGTTGCTGTCAGCTTAGATTTATGTCATAGGGAGTGGAGTACAGAGGTGACATTTTGCCAATTTAAAATAAAAAACTGGATGACATATATCATTGTTCTGATAGTCCATAGGGATTAGGTATAGTTACTGGGTTTTATTACCTAATAATTCTAGTTGTACACTCCATTGCTACTTCCTTGATAAAGTGGCCAGCCTGCAGGGAAATTTCTGTCTCCTTTCTGCCTGAAGGAGAAACAACTATTTCCTGTAGTTACCCTTAACCAGATAACTGCATAGTAGGCTTTGAACTAGGCTTGTTAGTTTTTTTTTGTTGTTGTTGTTGTTGTTTTTTCACCTATGGATATACCAAGGAGTTAGTTTCTTTTCCACCTATGGATATACCAATAGACTCTAATTTTAGACTGGGAATATATTAACCTTAAAATTAGCTAAGTATTAATTTATAGCTCTTGGAAGAGAAGCAATTTAAGATGAGTTAATTGCAGTTTATCATGTAGTGTAGTTCTAACTTCAATACCTGCTCTAAATATAAGAGGATAAAACTGTCTCTTTGGACTACAAATGCACAACAATCATTTTAGAAAATGTCTGAGCTGATGTTATTTAAATAAGAAAAATTTAGCTTACTAATCGAGCAGAAGAGGTAGTATTTAGATTGTTTAAGAGACCAGATTGCTTCCAGTATTCTTGGACACTCTCTAAGTAGCTCCTTATATAAAGTCATCCATCAAAAGAATTGTTATATATAATTTTATCTATTCCCCAAGGGGACTATACAAGGAAACATTTTTTTTTCTAATTTGAGTTATGGTATAAACTTGAAAACATTTTCCTAACTTTTAAAAGTACAATTTAGAGATCTTGTTTTTAAGATACATTCTACACATCCCCAGGGGTTCCACTGAACCCTATTAAAGCAGTGGAAATGGAATTGACTTAGGAAAGTGATAACTACAAGGAGTAAAATGTAATCATTTGCATCTGATCCAAGGTTTGTTTACTACTATTCAAATGAGTTATTTACTGTGGAATGATTTGCCCGTCACAAACTGTTTCCTGGCAGATAATAAAATAATGCATGTAATGAACGTTATTGGGAATAAAGGACTTGAAACCATAAGCCTCTTATCCTTCATAAATCTAAGCTTTTGTTACTTAGGCAAATTCACAGAGCATATTTTAAAAACCCGAGTTAAAACCACAGAACCATTTTCTGTGATTCCCATCAAAAACAGAATATACATTCTTCTCATCTGCACATGGAACATACTGCAAGATCAACACCACGCTCATCCATAAAACAAGCTTTAATAAATTCAAACAAATGAAAATTATACCAACTGTACTCTCAGACAACAGTGAAATAAAGATAGAAAGTGATACCAAGAAGATCTCTTAAAACCATGTAATTACAGGAAAATTAAACAACCTGCTCCTGGATAACTTTCAAGTAAACAATGAAATCGAGGCATACATTTTAAAAAACTGAAATAAAAACAGAGACACAGCATACCAAAATCTCTGGGACACAGCAAAACTGGTGTAAAGAGGAAAGTTTGTAGTATTAAACACTTAACTCAAAAAGTTATTAAGATCTCAAATTAATGATCTTATGCCACACCTAGAGAAATGAAAAAAACAAGAACAAACTAAACCCAAAGTTAGCAGAAGAAAAGAAATAACATAAGAGTGAAACTGAATGAAATTAAGACCCCCAAAATATACAATGAATCAACAAAATTGAAAGTTCTTGTTTTCAAAGGACAATGTCAACAGACTGCTAACTAGATTAACAAAGAAAAAAAATTTAGAAGATACAAATAAGCACTATCAGAAATTACAAAAGTGACATTACAAATAATTACATAGAAATACAATAGATCCTCAGAGACTATTATAAAGTTCTCTGTGCACATAAACTGGAAAATCAAGAGAAAATGAATAAATTCCTGAAAACACACAATCTCACATCACTGAATCAGAAAGATATTGAAACAGAACAGATCAATATTGAGTTCCAAAATTGAATCGGTCACAAAAAATCTACCAACCAAAAAAACCCCTGGATCAGATGGATTCTGTCAACTTCTACCAGACATAAAAAAGAGGTCTGGTACCAATTCTACTTAAATTGTTCCAAAAAAATTGAGTAGGGCCTCCTCCATAACTCATTCTATGAAGCCAGAATCGGTCTGAAAACAAAATCTGGCAGAAACACAATAGGAAAAAAAATTTACAGGTTAATATCCCTGATGAATGATAAAGGTAGACACAAAAATTCTTAACCAAATACTAGCAAACCGAATGTAATAGCACATCAAAAAGTTAATCCACCATAATCAAGAAATCTTCCCTCCAAGGGTGTAAAGTTGCTTCAACATATGCATATTAATAAATGTGACTCATCACATAAAACAGAATTTAAAACAAAAAACAAATGATCTTTTCAATAGACAGGGAAAAAACATTCAATAAAATTTAATATCATCTCATGATAAAAACCTGCAGGAAACTAGGTATCTCAGGAACATAGCTCAAAATCATACAAAGCTGACTGATCAAAATGATGATCAAAAATTGACAACCTAATATCAAATCTCCAGGAACTAGAGAAGCAAGAACAAACTAAACCAAAAGCTAGCAGAAGTAAAGACATAACAAAGGTCAGAGCAGAATAACAACAAAAACAATTAAAATAAAATATCAATGAAACAAAAACATGATTATTTGAAAAGATAAAACATGTTGAGAGACCATTGGAAAATTTAACCAAGAAGCAAAGATTCAAATAAGTTCAATTAAAGATGAAACCAGAAATATTACAACTGACACCAAAAAATACAAATGACTATTCAAAACTACTATGAACACCTCTATGCACACAAACTAAAAAACCTAAAGGAAATGCATAAATTTCTAGATACATACAATCCTCCAAGATTAAATCAGACAGAAATACAGACTCTAAACAGACCAATAAGAAGCTGTGAGACTGAATCACTAATTTTAAAAATGCCTACAGAAAAAATAATACCAGAACAAGATAGATTCATAGCTGAATTCCAATAGACATTCAAAAAAGAATGGATATTAATCATACGAAAATTATTTCAAAAGATTGAAAATGAGAGAATCCTTCCTAAATCATTCTATGAAGCCAGTATCACCCTGATACCAAAACCAGGGAGAAATGTAACAGCAACAACAACAAAACCTGAAAAATTGCAGTCAAATGTTTCTGATGAACGTAGTTGCAAAAATCTTCAACAAAATACTAGCTAACAGTATCCAACAGCTCACCAACAAGATAATTAATCATGGTCAGGTGGGTTTCATTTCAGAGATGCAAGGATGGTTTAACATATACAAGTCAATACATATGATATACCACATAAACAGAATTTAAAAAAAACATGGTCATCTCAATAGATATAAAATTGGCATTCAATAAAAGCCAGCATCGCTTTATGGTAAAAACCATCAACAAACTAGGCATAGATGGGACATATCTCAGAATAATAAAAGCTATATATGACAAACCCATAGCCAACACTGTGCAGATTGGGAAAACATTGAAAGTGTTCCTCTGAGAACTGGAACAAGACAAGGATGCCCACTTTTACCACTTCTATTCAATATAGTAGGGGAAGTCTTAGCCAAACAATTATGCAAAATAAAGAAATAAAGGGCATCTGAATTAGAAAATAGGAAGCTAAACTATTACTTTTCTTTGATGATACAATTATACACCCAGAAAACCCTAAAGATTCCTTTAAAAGACTTCCAGATTTGATGAACAAATCCAGTAAAGTCAGTTTACAAAATTAATGTACAGAAATCAGTAGCATTGCTATACACCAGTGACAAAGCTGGGAATCAAATCAACAACACAATTCATTTTAAAACAGCTACAGGAAATAAAATACCTAGAAATTAACAAATGAGGTAAAAGAAAACTAGCTTTCTTTCTATGAAGAAAATTACAAATATCGCTGACAAAAAAAATCATAGATTATATAAACAAATGGAAACCCATCAAACGCTCATGGACTGAAAGAATCAAGATTTTGAAAATGACCATACTGACCAAAGAAATCTACAGATTCAATGCAATTCTCATCAAAATACCAACATCATTTTTCACAAAATTAAAAAATAGAAAACTATCCTAAAATTCCAATGGTATCAAAAAAGAGCTCAAGCAGCCAAAGTAATCCTGAGTAAAAAGAACAAATCTGAAGTCATCACATTGCCAGATTTCAAGTTATACTACCAGTATATAGTTACCAAAACAGCATGATACTGACAGATTAATAGGCACATATACCTTTGCAACAGAAGAAAGAACTCAGAAATGAAGCCAAATACTAACAAAAAACTGATCTTTGACAAAACTATGGGAAAAGGAGGCTCTAATAAAAAGGTGCTGGCAGGACTGGCTAGCCACATGGAGAAGATGGAATCTAGATCCCTATCTCCCACCTTATAAAAAATCAACTCAAAATAGAACAAATACTTATGTAGTTCATCACATCAAGAAAAAAGGAAGAAAAAACATATGATCATCTTGGTAGATTCCAATGTGGCATATGTAAAAATAATTAGTATCTATTCCTCATATAAAGAAGATACACAAATGGCCAACAAACAGGAAAAAATACTGCTACCAGCAGAGAAGAGGCTTTCGAGAGGGTGGCTCCTCTCTGCAAGCATGTCATCCCAACATCTGCAGCTCTTAGCAGACAGAAGGGCCTAGAGAGGGTAGCTCCTCTCTCCAGCTGGTTGCCTTGATGTATGCTCTGCTCTGGCTAAGTCTGAGGTCTTTATGGTCTTCAGAGAGAGACAGTGCATACTGATTTGTCCATGGACAACCATGGGCGGGCTCAAGAAAAAACACCCTGCATTACTCCTCTGGTAGACAGAACTGGCAGAGGAGCCTGCAGGCTACAGGACTTTCCTAGCCTGAAGGTGGGACTTCACTAGGGACCTGCCCTCTTCCATCCAGAGTCTGTCTGCCTCCCACCGCCATTCATGGTGCCCAGACTGTTTGTTCCAACTGTCACCTGTGGGCCAGCACTGTGCTGCCACTACCCCATTGCCTCAGCATCCCTCCTATATTTATCAGTATCCAAAATCCAGAGGGAGACAAGGTCACTGGGGCCTAAACTGTCAGCATCTCCCCAAGCATGCCCTCACCCAGCCAGGCTGCAATAGCGTCCGAGCTCAGTCCCAACTTTGTTCCAAGATCAGAGTGGGCTCCCATAGTGAGGAGATGCCAGGCAACAAGAACAGGCACTTGTGAGCCAGTGAGGGGTACGGAGACCTTCCCAGGTCCCCAAGTGTACAGAGAATCCTGGGTCTGCAGTCAGGCTTCGATGGCTGAAGCTGCACCTGGGAACCTCTAACCCAGCCAACTTGAAAGGTGTGGGGAGAACCACTTGTCCCCAGCTCCTGCAGGCTCTGTGGAGTGTGTATCCTCACCCACACCTCTGATACTGCTGATACTGGAGCAGTTGCTGGCAATGGGGAGAAGCCATCAGCGAGAGAAGGCACTTCTGAGAGTGCTGGGTAGAAGACGCTCCCAGGCTCCCAATAGCACAGAGACACCCAAATCTGGGGCTGCAGTGAAGCTCCTGCCTGCTCTGTTGAAGTAAGAGGTCCAGGTCCATGGGGACAGGGCTCCTGACTGCTTAATAGAGTGTTTAGCCGGGCTGCACCTCCCTGATGCTGTGGCATCTTGGCAATGGCCACTCCAGATGGGCTGCTGCTGCCATCAAAAATACTTCAATTACTATGAAAGCAAAAGAGACTCTACACAGCCAAAACAATCTTGAGCAAAAAGAGCAATGCCAAAGGCATCACACTACTTTCTTTAAAAATACATTATAAAGCTACAGTAACCAATGCTGCACCATCCTGTAATAAAGACACACAGACAGACAGATAGAGAAATGGAACAAAACAGAAAACCCAAAAATAAACTAAACTATTTACTGTCAACTGATTTTGACAAAGGTACCAAGAACATACAATGGGGAAAGAAGAGCCTCTTCAATAAATGGTACTGAGAAAACTGGATACGCACAGGCAGCATAATGAAATTACAACTTTTTATCCAGCATATACAAAATTAAATAAAAATGAAGATTTTTTTAAACTTTTACTATAAGTTCAAGGTCATATGGGCAGAATGTTCATGTCTGTTACATAGGTAAAACATATGTCATGGGGGATACTTATACAGATTATTTTATTACCCAGGTATTTAGCCTAGTATCCATTACTTAGTCTTCCTGATCCTCTCCCTTCTCTTACCTTCCACATCCCATTAGACTCCAGTGTGCTTTATCCCCTCTGTGTGTCCATATGTTCTCATTATTGGGCTCCCAATTATAGGTGAGAATATGCTGCGTTTGGTTTACTGTTCCTGCTTTAGTTTGCTAAGAATAATTGCCTCCAGCTCTATCCATGTCCATGCAAAGTACATGACCAAAGACAGAAAGACAGAAATAACATTCAATCCAGCAATCTTATTATTGAGAATATACCAAAAGGAATATAACTCACTCTATTATAAAGGCACAAATGTGTATTTTCATTGCAGCATAATTCACAACACCAAAAACATGAAATCAACATAAATGCCCATCAGTGATAGACTGGATAAAGAAAAGATGAAGTACATACATACATCATAGAATACTACATAGCCATAAAAAAGGAATACTAAAATAAAATACGTGAAAGTATAAAACTACTTCTAAAAAAGCATAAGGAAATAGCTCCATGCCATTGCTCTTGGCAAGATTGTTTGGATATAATCCTGAAAATAAAAGCAGTGAAAACAAAAGTAGACCAATAGAATGTCATTAAACCCACAAAACGTAATAGCAAGCAAACAAATAATGCCCTTAAAAAGTGAGCAAAGAACCTGAACAGATATTTTGTAAAAGGCATACAAATGCAAAATCAGTACATTAAAATAAATAGAATTACCAATCATTAGGGAATTGCAAATTACAACTAAAGGGAAATATCTCTTCACACCGTTACAATGGCTTTAATAAAATGATGAAACATAACATGCATTGGGAAGAATGCAGAGAAAAGGGAACTTTTAAATGGGTAACATTAGCTTGGAGGAATCTGAGGTGAGACATCCAAAATACTAGTATATGATGAGTGCTGGAAGACAAGGAAATGAATCACTTAATAAGAGTGACTATGGGGAAGGGCTTGAAGGGATCATCCTCTCACATCCATGTGAACCGTGAACATTAAACATGGAGAAATGAGGAGCGGCGGTAGATCAGTTTGGAATGCATCTTCAGGGGATGCTGAAACAACAGCAGCATTTGGTTTTCTCTACAACCCTTTCATCCTTTCCCCCCAAGCCCAGGAAGTTGTCAGGGGTGGTACTTTGTGATGTCAAAGCCATCCTAGGACTGCCATTGGCTGGGACACTGCCTGTATGATCAAACAAAGCTCAAGGGTGTGGCTTTGCCTTGCCCCCAGGAGGGTATAGAAAGGGAGGTCAGGAGCTCTGGGACAACCCACTGGCAAGCTTCAATATAGTTGTGATGTCTGTATTCTAGAAGAGGCTAGTATAGACATTCTAGAACCAGCCATAATTATGGAAGATCCAAGTTCAACCACCAAGGGAGAGAATAAAAATTGTTCCTCTGAATCCAACACCAAAGAAAATAATGAGGTAAGATTGTTAGGATTTGAAGGGAAGGCTAGGGTGAAATAAAGACACATAGAGAGGGGGTGGCTTAAATAGCAGCACAGGAATATTGCAGACACCTGTGGAAGTAGGGGGCCAGCTTAAGGCCACAGCCCACCATCGCTTACAGGCTGGGGTACCTATAGGCATGGGCAGGAGGGATCTATGCACTATGCTTTGCTGACCAGCAGGTTATTTATGAGATATTCTTATGATCAGGAGGTTTGGCCCTTTTTCTGGTGGAATGTCAAGGTAGTGTTCCTTAGAACTTTGCCAAGCAAGATGTGACAGGGATGTTTCTTTAGTTGGGCGTTTGACAGCCTTGTGCTCAGGTGTTTAGGCAGGATGTTTCTCATGGCCTCAACCCCCATGGAATGTTTCACTTTGAACAAGGCCTGCAAAATTGCACAGAGTTTACAAAATGGTGCAGGTTGGACTAAGACAGATGATACCCTACCCATGCTCTTCTCCTTCTCCATAGATCCCTACCCTATGGTTTCACCTCGTTTTCTCTGGCCCAAACCCCTTTCCCAAACTGCCTTCTTTCTCACAAAGCCCTCCCTGATATCCAGTCTCTACCCTATTCACCCAAAATAATGGCTTTCTGGCCTCTGCCTGTTTTCTTAGCAGAAGCAAGAGACAATGAAAACAGACTCAGCTCCTAAAAAAGTGTGAAAAAGACCAAAAAAATCAAAATATTCAACAATATTAAAGATTTCCCACAAGAAGGATGAAAAAATCAATTCAAATCAACCAGAAAAACACCAGTCTGAAAAGAAATCTACTGATGCAGTCCAAGAGAAGAAGAACAAAGATGTAGACTCATCTGAAGGATCTTCCTATGACGATAAAGATCTAGACTTATGGCAAGTATCTTCAATAGACAGTGAAGACCTAGACGACTCCTCTGAAGGATGTTCACAGGAGTGTCGGGAGTATTAGTCACACATGCAGAAACCAAATTGGACAAATCATCACCACTGATGGTGATGAAAATAATAAAATCAATTGTGAGGAGCTAACGACTGTGTATATCTCGGCCTGTTTTCTGGTGGTGGGGAGGATGGAAAGGGAGAAGTAGGCATTTGGTAAGGGAGGGGTGTGAGGTTCTGTAGGGTTGGTTGACAGACCCGCAGGTTAACAGTCAGCCAGACATTGTAAATAAGGACGAGGGGAGGTCTGATTCTTGGAGAAAATTTTTCTTCCTAAAATTTTATCTCACAGGAGAGGAAGAAAAGGACTTGGTGTTTCTTGGAGCATATGAATGTGTAGAAGGGCATATACAAAGTACTGTATTGGCTGGATGCAGTTGATCACACATGGAATCCAAGCACGTTGGCAGGCAGAGGCAGGAGGATCACCTGAGGTCAGGAGTTTGACACGAGCCTGGACAACATGTTGAAACCTTCTCTCTACTTAAAAAAATTACAAAAATAAGCAAGGGCTAGTGGCAGATACCTGTAATTCCAACTATTCAGGAGGCTGAGGCCAGAGAATCACGTGAATCTGTGAGGCAGAAATTGCAGTGAGCCAAGATCACACCACTGCACTCCAGCCTGGGGGATAGACCGAGACTCTGTCTCCAAAATAATAACAAATAACATAAAATACAAAGATCTGCATTGTACATGGGTGACAGTGACAATCTTTCCAAAATGAAGACATCAAAATCACTACCTCCAGGCTGTATACCTCATAGTGCTGTAGCTGGGTTGTAGCTCACCCAATGCTCTGAGCAACTGAATGACCAAAGGACCAAAATCCTCAACCTACTGTGGTCCCAATACTCGGGCATTTGTTAAGAAACTCCAGGTGGAGCAGTGAAACTCCAAATGTGGGACACTGGGACTGGCCGTTGGTCTACTGCAGGCAAGAAACAAAAGCATAGTCTATGGAGAATTTGAACACAATCATACAAGTAAAAGTTGATATTTTTATTACCACTTCCATACACCAGCATTCTATAGACTGTCAGTGATTAACAATTCTGCCCCTGGAAAAAAATACTGCTTTTATTGGAGGGAATACAGTAGAGTGGTTTTGGCATCAAGTGTAGAGGGCTGAGGTATATTCCTTGGGTTAATTGCTCAAGACCCTCTTCTGTTTATTTACTCATTCACTCTCCTTTATTTCCATGGCCCAGTTTTATTTCTCTTGTCTACATTGGCCATCGTTGTAATGCACTGATGTGCATCATTGTCTCTGTATGAGTGTTAATACATGTTTCATATTGCTTGCGGACATTTGTTTTCAATTTATGTATCCACTGTCAATATTTAATGTTGCACTTATCCCTGTTTTTGGATGCATCTATGTATGTATAATCTGTTCTTCCTTTGAAAATGGATATGTCAGGTACATTTATGTATTGTGTAGATTTTAAAAAGATATTTTGATATTGAATATTTGCAGTCACCTTGTGGTCCATGTTTAAATTTATACCTCAGTATGACATTTTCTTTCAAGTGACTGCTTACAGTATCATGTGTTTAATTTCGATATCCACATGTGCAATGTTAGTACATAGAAGTGTGATAGATTTTTTTTATTTCTATTTTTAAGAAATTTTATTGTGTATATTTGAGGTTTACAACATGATATTATGGGATACATAAACTAACATGGTTACTATGGTAAAGCAGATTAGCATACCTCCTCAGTTTCTAAGTGTGTGTCAATAGCAGCTAAAATATACTTATTTAATAAAATTCATGACACAATTTCATCAGCTTTAGTCCCCCTATATATATAGATATCTACACATGTTCATCCTATATATCTGCTATTTTGTATCCTTTGACTTACATCTGACCATTTCTTCTCCCAACCCCAATGTTTTATTCTCTACCTCTGTCTATTTTAGACCCCTATTTATATAGTCCACATATAAGATCATCAAAATTTTTTTTTTTCCTATCTGGATTATTTACCTTAGTGTGATGTCCTCCAGGTTTATTCATATTTTGGCAAATGCCAAGATCTTTTTTTAAGGCTAAATAACATTTAGTTCTGTAGATCTATAACACACACACACACACAAACACACACACACACACACACACACACACACACACAAATCACATTTTAAAATCTATTCATCCATTGATGGGCATTTAAGTTGTTTCAATATCTTGGCTATTGGGAATGAGCATGAACATGAGTATGCAGACATTTTTATGAGGCTGTGATTTTTATCTACTTTGAGTATATACCCTGAAGAAGGATTACTGGATCATATGGCAGTTATATTTTAAGTTCTTTAGAAACCTCCATACTGTTTTACATAATGGTTATACCAATGTAGATTTCCAACCACAGTGTACTAGGGTTCTTTTTTCTTCAAACTTTTAGCCACTGTGAAGTAATATGGTGGTTTTAATAGGCATTTATCTTATGACTAATGATGTTAAACATCTTTTAATGTATCTGTAAGCATGCCATTGGAAGAAATCATATGGGGAGATACCACACTGTTTGTTTTATTCCGTTTCCTCCCATGATAAATTCTTGCAAAAGTATATTACAAACTCACAACTGATAAACTGGCATTAATACAATCCATCTATTCAGATTTCACCAATTTTACATGTGCTCATTTATGTGTGTCTGTGTGTGTGTTTAGTTATATTCAGTTTTATCATATGTCTACATTCAAGGGACGACCACCATAATAATACTACAGAAGCATTTTGTCAATACAAGTATCTCTCATTTTTCCTTTGATAGCCATAGCTAACTGTCCTCTCAAATTCATGATTCCTAGTGATCACTATTCTCAGCCTATACAATTTTATTATTTTGAGAGTGTTATATAAATGGAATGATTTGAACTTGAGACAGATGATTTAGGATATCTGGTGGGGAAAATTCCAAAGCAGCAAAGCATTCAAGATGTAACCTGGATTCTTCTGAAAGCATTTGGTTATATGCATTCACTAAGAGATGGTTTCCTATTGGAACATACACTTGAAAGGGAAGCAGAGCATAAAAGTCTGAAAAATTTGCATCTGATGATGTGATAAAGAGAAAATATCATTTTTTGGTGGAGAAATTTAGCACACTGCAGAAATGTGCATAAATAATGAGAAGCCAAATGTTAATCACGAAAATAATGGGGAAAATGTCTTTGGGCATGTCTGAGATCTTGGTTGTAGCCCCTACCATCACAGGCAAGGAAGCCTTGGAGAAAAAGAAACACTTTCACTGGGCCCAGGGCCCCTGCTGGTCTCTGTAGCCTCTGGACATGACAACCTACATTCCAGTTGCTTCAGCACCAGTTGTGGCTAAAAGGGTGGCTTCCACATGGTTGGTGCTGGGCTTGTGGTGAACAAAAATGTAGAATTGAGGTTTGGGAACATGTATTTTAGAGGATGTATTAAAGTACCTGGATGTCCAGGCAGAAGTCTGCTGCATTCTTTATAAAATTATAAAATTATAAAATCTCTGAGGCTTTGCCAGCCATGCAGAACTGTGAGTCAATAAAATCTCCTTTGTTTATAAATTATCCAGGTTAAGGTACTATCTTGATGGGAGTCATAAAACGCACTAACACAAATACTTAACTGAGAACCTAGTTCAGATCAGTTGTGTTCACTGGGAAGAGAGAAATCTACACATTGGGTAAAATAAAAATTAGAATTAGATCTTTTTCCTGGATGTATAACTCTATTTTTATCGTTTGGATTACTCTTTGGCAGTCTCAACTTACCTTAGTATGCTAAGCATTTCTAACAGGAATATCATGTATAGGTACTTACAAAGGAGATAACTTAACCACAGATATCCATGATTAAAATTGTAATTAAATTAATTATGAAACACAAGAGGGAATCTAAATGTAGCTATTTCTGGATTAAACAGGCAATGCATATCCTATATAAACATAACCATGTTCTTTGATCTGTATCTCAGTGTCAGTGAAATACATTAATACTGATACCTTAACAATAATGCATTATTTTGTGTAGTCATATAACACTACATGAGTGCCAACTGGGAAAACACTATCAGAAATAGCAAAATCTCTCACCTGGCTTTCTACTATATTCATAATTACCCTCCGTTTTCTTTCTTGATCTTTCTACAAGGTTCTTTCCATTAGTCTATTAAAGTAAATAGTTTTAAGACTTTCATGGAGTAATGACTTCTCCTACACCCCATTCCTTTGACCTCCAGCTCACCCCAACACAGCTTACAAAAACATTATAGGAGAGAGAAGCCACAAAGAACATTGCAGTTAATGGCATGCACTTTGTTATCAGTGTCTACTTTTGTGATTTGGGGCAAGTAATATAGCCCCCTATGTGCTTCACTTTCCCTAGCTCTTAGAGTTATCAGGATAATTACATTAAATTAATGATTACTTATTTGTAAGGCACTTAGAACGATTTCAGGCACCTAACAGGTATTGTGCAGAAACTGTAAAAATCAACAAATAAGTCTTTCTAGGCTTGGCACCAACATTGCCACCTCCAAGAATCTTTCCATAATTTTGTTCTCACGAAACCAGGTTACGTGTCTCTTCCCTTTAAATTCCTCCTCCATGTTCTCTGAATTCTCATTATATTCATCACACTATAATGTCATTGTCGATTGTTTCTTAGGATTTCCTCATTGAAGTGATCTGCTGGGAAGATGTTCTATAGCTAATAAATTCAAGTTTCCTTATGGCAGGAACTTTATCTTCTTTCCATCTATCAGATCCCCAGTGTCTAGGATAGTATCAAGTACAGACACAGGTAACTAAGAAAATTGTTGAAAGAATTGTCTAAATTTTTCATCTGTTAAGATTCTTACCCCTTTTATATGCCCACCGATTATAGTACTTCACTTTGTAGATACGATTATAATAACATTAATAGTAATTACAATAATTAATATACCGGTCATGAACTGCCTTAGTCTGTTTTGTGGTGATACAACTCAATATCTAAGATTGAGAAATTTATAAGTACAAAAATATTTCTCCCACAGTTCTGGAGGGTAGGAAGGTAAAGGTCAATTCATCAGGATCTGATGAAAGTCTTGCTCTTTCCTCACATGGTGGAAGTGAAATTTTCTGTATTTGCTGATGACATAATCCTACGTAAAAAAAACCCTGAAAGTCTTTAGAATAAATCTATTAGAATTGATAAATGAATTAAATTTCAGAATACAAAATCAACATTAAAAAATAGTAACATTTCTACGTATTAGTAAAAAATAATCTCAAAAATATTACAAAATAATATGATTTAGAGAAGTAGCAAAAAAATGAAATAGGTGTAAATTCCCCTAAAGAGGTAAAATACCTGGGTAACTGTTGAACAATGATAAAAGAAATTTAAAAGACACAAATCAATGGAAAATTCTTTCAGGTTCATAAATACCATGAAAATGTCCATATTACTCAAAGCAATCTAAAGTCTTACAGTAATCCCTGTCAAAATGCCAATGCTGTTTTTAACATGAATGAAAGAGAAATGTATTACAATTTTGTGGGTATTGCTTTTCTGGCTAAAACCCTCTGTGGCTAGTGGCACCATTGCCCAAGGTCTTTTCCTGAGTTCAGGAAGAATGAGGTATGCCCCTAAGTATAGAGTGAGCAAGATGAAGAAGAGCTTTTACTCAGTGTTAGAACAACTCAGGGAAGACCTGCAGTAAATAGCTTCTCTCTGCATTCAGGTCATCCTGGTATACTTGCAGCTTTCAGCAGAGAGGAGGTCTGGAGTGTGTGGATCCTCTCTGCCAGCAGAGCATCCTGAGGAGTATTCAGCTCTCAGCAGAGAAGAGGCCCTGGAGAAGGTAGCACCTCTCTGCAGCTGATTGTCCCGATGTCTGCTGCTACCAACAGAGAAGAAGCCTTTGAGAGGGTGGTTCCTCTCTGCAAACATGTCATCCCAACGTCTGAAGCTCTTAGCAGATAGAAGGGCCTGGAGAGGGTAGCTCCTCTCTCCAGCTGGTTGCCTTGATGTATGCTCTGCTCTTGCTATATCTGGGGTTTTTATGGTCTTCAGAGAGAGACAGTGTATACTGATTTGTCCAAGGACAACCATGGGCGGGCTCAGGAGAAAACACCCTGCATTACCCCTCTGGTAGATGGAACTGGCAGAGGAGCCCACAGGCTACAGGACTTTCCTAGCCTGAAAGTGGGACTTCACTAGGGACCTGCCCTCTTCCATCCAGAGTCTGTCTGCCTCCCACCGCCATTCATGGTGCCCAGACTGTTTGTTCCAACTGTCACCTGTGGGCCAGCACTGTGCTGCCCCTACCCTGCTGCCTCAGCATCCCTCCTATATTTGTCAGTACCCAAAATCTAGAGGGAGACAAGGTCACCGGGGCCTAAACTGTCAGCACCTCCCCAAGCATGCCCTCACCCAGCCAGGCTGCAATAGTGTCCGAGCTCAGACCCAACTTTGTTCCAAGATCAGAGTGGGCTCCCATAGTGAGGAGATGCCAGGCAACAAGAACAGGCACTTGTGAGCCAGTGAGGGGTACGGAGACCTTCCCAGGTCCCCAAGAGTACAGAGAATCCTGGGTCTGCAGTCAGGCTTCGATGGCTGAAGCTGCACCTGGGAACCTCTGACCCAGCCAACTTGAAAGGGGTGGGGCTCCCACTTGTCCCCAGCTCCTGCAGGCTCTGTGGAGTGTGCATCCTCACCCACACCTCTGACACTGGAGCAGTTGCCGGCAATGGGGAGAAGCCATCAGTGAGAGAAGGCACTTCTGAGTGTGCTGGGTAGAAGACCCTCCCAGACTCCCAATAGCACAGAGACACCCAAATCTGGGGCTGCAGTGAAGCTCCTGCCTGCTCTGTGAAGTAGGTGGTCTAGGCCCCTGGGGGCAGGGCTCCTGCCTGCTTAATGGAATGTATATCCCTGGCTGCACCTCCCTGATGCTATGGCATCTTGGCAATGGCCACTCCAGATGGGCTGCTGCTGCCATCAAAAATACTTCATTTACTATGGAAGTAAAAGAGACTTTATTGATTGTATTTACACAGTCAATACAATCTTGAGCAAAAAGAGCAATGCCAAAGGCATCACACTACTTTCCTTAAAAATATATTATAAAGCTACAGTAACCAATGTCGCATGGTCCTGTTACCAAGACACACAGACAGACAGAGAAATGGAACAAAATAGAAAACCCAAAAATAAACTAAACTATTTATGGTCAACTGATTTTGACAAAGGTACCAAGAACATACAATGGGGAAAGAAGAGCCTCTTCAATAAACGGTACTGAGAAAACTGGATACACACAGGCAGCATAATGAAATTACACCTTTTTATCCTACCATATACAAAATTAAATAAAAAATTGAGATTTTCTAAAGTTTTATTATAAGTTCAGGGTCATATGTGCAGAATGTGCACGTTTGTTACATAGGTAAACATGTGTCATGGGGGATATTTATACAGATTATTTTATTACCCAGGTATTAAGCCTAGTATCCATCAGTTAGTCTTCCTGATCTTCTCCCTTCTCTTACCTCCCACACCCATTTAGACTCCAGTGTGCTTTGTTCCCCTCTGTGTGTCCATATGTTCTCATTATTTGGCTCCCGATTATAGGTGAGAATATGCTGTGTTTGGTTTAGTGTTCCTGCTTTAGTTTGCTAAGAATAATTGCCTCCAGCTCTATCTATATCCCTGCAAATTACATGATCAAAGACAGAATGACAGAAATACCATTCAATTCAGCAATCTTATTATTGGGGATATACCAAAGTAATATAACTCACTCTATTATAAAATCAAAAACGTGTATTTTCATTGCAGCTTAATTCACAACATCGAAGGCATGAAATCAATATAAATGCCCATCAATGACAGACTGAATAAAGAAAAGATGAATTACATGCATACACCATAGAATACTATGCAGCCATGAAAAACGAATACTTAAACAGAATACATGAAAGTGTAAAACGACTTCTAAAAAAGCATAAGGAAATAGCTCCATGACATTGCTCTTGGCAATACTGTTTGGATATAATCCTGAAAACAAAATCAATGAAAACAAAAGTAGACCAATAGAATGGCATTATACGGAAATGCTTCTGCAAAGCAAAAAAGACAATTAACAACCCACAGAATGGAAGAAATATTTGCAAACCATATATCTGATAAGGGGTTAATACCAAAAATATATATGAAACTCAAAAATCTTAAGAGCAAGAAAACAAATAATGCCCTTAAAAAGTGAGCAAAGAACCTGAACAGATATTTTGTAAAAGGCATACAAATGCAAAATCAGTACATTAAAATAAATAGCATTACCAATCATTAGGGAATTGCAAATTACAACTAAAGTGATATATCTCTTCACGCCATTACAATGGTGTTAATAAAATGATGACACATAACATGCATTGGGAAAAATGCAGAGAAAAGGGAACTTTTAAACAGGTCACATTAGCTTGGAGGGATTTGAGGTGAAACATCCAAAATACTAGTGTATGATGAGTGCTGGAAGACAAGGAAATGAATCACTTAATAAGAGTGACTATGGGGAAGGGCTTGAAGGGATCATCCTCTCACATCCATGTGAACCATGAACATTAAACCTGGAGAAATGAGGAGCGGCGGTAGATCAGTTTGGAATGCATCTTCAGGGGATGCTGAAACAACAGCAGCATTTGGTTTTCTCTACAACCCTTTCATCCTTTCCCCCCAAGCCCAGGAAGTTGTCAGGGGTGGTACTTTGTGATGTCAGAGCCATCCTAGGACTGCCATTGGCTGGGACACTGCCTGTATGATCAAACAAAGCTCAAGGGTGTGGCTTTGCCTTGTCACCAGGAGGGTATATATAGGGAGGGCAGGAGCTCTGGGACAACCCACTGGCAAGCTTCAATAAGGCTGTGGAAGCATGTGCCCTTGAAGAGCCTAGTACAGACATTCTACAAAACAGCTACAGACATGAAACAGCCAACTTCAAGCACCAAGATGAAAAGTATATCCAACAACAAAAAAAGTGACAAGGTAAGATTGTTAGGATTTGAAGGGAAGGTGAGGGTGAAAGATAGACACACAGAGAGGGGGCGGCTCAAACAGCAACACAGGTATGTTCCAGACACCTGTGGAAGTGGGGCACCACCTTAATCCCGGAACGCACTGCTTCTTACAGACTCCGGTACTTACAGATATGGGTGGGAGGGGTTTGGGCGGCATGGCTTGCTACCTGGCACGATATTGATAAGGGGATTTTATGATCCTGGTAGGACATTTAAGATGTTTTAATGATCAGGATGTTTGTCTCTTTTTCTACTGGGATGTCATTGTGGTGTTTCTTAGAACTTTGCCCAACAAGATATGATAGGAGTGTTTCATTAGTTGGGCAATCTTGTTAACCTCAATGATTGTAGAAGCCTTTTTTAAGATTGACTTTTGTACATAGACTCTCAGGTAGTCTTTGAAAGAAGATAGTTGTATTTCTCCTCTTCCACTACAAATGCCTTTTTTTTTTTCCCCACTGGAGATAATTCCCAGTAGGAAGTTGAACAGTGCCCACACTGTTGCACATGTTGGTCTTAGATTGTAATATCCTACATGTAAACACTGGGCATGTGACTGGATTTCGGAGAAAGGAGTTTGTACATGAGACCTGGTTTGAGGTAGAGGAGGAAGGTGGGATGCAGGGACACAGTAAGGGTTTGGAGGAGCCAGAGCCAAAGGAGAAGGTGGAGGGAATGGTGGTGGGCAGGAGGCTGAGGAAGAGGTTTGTGGGTCAGGTTGAAATGCGGAGGAGGAAGGCTTGCCCGGAGGAGGGGGCATTTTGGGGGATTTCTCCTGGAGGAGGAAGATTTGAAAAGGTGAACAGGATTGGCAGAGTGAGACTGAGAGAGAGAGCCGTGAATGGAGAAAAGCAAAGCACTTCGGATCATTTACCATTGCTTTGGAGGAAGTTTTTTAGATTATGTTGAATTTGGAAGTTGATTTTTTCTAGATTAGGTTCAATTTGGAAATTTTGTATTTGGGAAGAGAGGAGTGAATGCTCTGAAGGGGAGTGGATACCCCTGAGGAAAGTGAGTGCCCTGGAAGGAAGTGAATACCCCAGAGGGGACCGAGTACTCCCGAGAGCAGTGAATACCCCAAAGGGAAGTGAGTACTGGATTCCTCCTGGGAGAAGAGATCTGGAGAGTCAGGGCAGCCCCAGAGCCATTCACGGTTCCCCGGAGGCCGTAGCGGCCAGAGTGGCAAGCGTTCTGAGGGTGTCCCCTGAGACGCCAGGCTGTGATTGCCTGGTGACTGGGGAGACCTCTCACCCAGCACTGAAACTTTTTGGAGAACCAGCAGAAACAGAGCGGAATCCGGAAAGGAGGAAGAGGGAGACTCACCCACTAACTGAAGCCCAGTGCTGCATGTGATGTCCGACAATGGAGGTGACTCTTGTTGCAGCTGCCCGGAAAGGGGAAGGAAGGAAATGTAAGATGGAAAGGTTGATCAATATCTGGAGGTTAGCTCAGGGCTGGAGAAGATGAGAGAAATTAGGGGAACGAGAACGGGAATAGGGAGTCCACTCACAATCTGGAAGTAGGCCCTGGTCTAGTCTGTGCTGCTTGCTGCTTTCCAGGTTGTATGAGAAAACTTACTCATTAGAACCCAATCACCATTCTGAGTTTCGGCACCAATATGTGGGGTTTTGAAAGGAAGGTGAGAGTGAAAGAAAAACACACAGAGAGGGGGAGGCTCAAACAGCAACACAGGTATATTGCAGACACCTGTGGAAGTCGGGGACCAGCTTAATGCCAGAGCCCACCACTGTTTACAGGCCGGGGTACTTACAGGTGTGGATGGAAAGCATCTGGGCAGTGTGGCTTGCTGCCCAGCAGGATATTGATAAGATGTTCTTATGAGCAGGTGGTTTGGCTCTTTTTCTGGTAGAATATCATCGTGGTGTACCTTAGAGCTTTGACAACCAAGATGTGAATGGGATGTTTCTTTAGTTGAGCCTTTGTCTGCCCTGTGCTCAGATGGTTAGGCAGGATGTTTCTCAAAGTTTGAACCCCCATGGAATGTTTCACTTTGACCAAGGTCTGCAAAATCGCAAAGTGCTTAGAAAATGGTGCAGTTTGGACTAACACAGATGACCCTAGCCATGCTCCTCTTCTTCCCCATAGATCCCTACCCTATGATTCCACCTTGTTCTCCTCTGGCACAAACCCCTTTCTCAACCTGCGTTTCTTCTCATAAACCACCGCCCCCACCACTGCCATACAGTCTCTACCCTATTCACCAAAAGTAACGTCTTTCTGGCCCCTCCCTGTTTTCTGACCAGATGCTGGAGACACTGAACGGAGCTTTAGCCTCTGAACAAAGTTTGAAGAAGACCAAAAAATCACAATATCCAACAATATTAGTGTTTTACTACAGGAAGGATAAGAAAATGAATTCATATCAAATGGAGAATGACCTGTCCCAAGACAACTCCATTGATCCAATCCAGGATGAGAAGGAAAAAGACCTAGACCCATGTGAAGGATCTTCACAGAAAGATGAAGACCTAGACTCATGGGAAGGATATTCACAAGAGGATGAAGACCTAGATGACTCAGCTGAAGGATGTTCACCGGAGGCCGAAGACCTAGACTCATGTGAAGGATCTTCACAGAAGGACGAAGACCTCGACCCATGGGAAGGACCTTCACAGAAGGATGAAGACCTCGACTCATGTGAAGGATCTTCACAGAAGGACGAAGACCTCGACCCATGGGAAGGATCTTCACAGAAGGATGAAGACCTCGACCCATGGGAAGGATATTCACGGAAGGATGAAGACCTCCACTCATGGGAAGGATATTCACAAGAGGATGAAGACCTAGATGACTCAGCTGAAGGATGTTCACAGGAGGCTGAAGACCTAGACTCATGTGAAGGATCTTCACAGAAGGACGAAGACCTCAACTCATGTGAAGGATATTCACACAAGGACGAAGACCTCGACCCATGGGAAGGATCATCACAGAAAGACGAAGACCTAGACTCATGTGAAGGATCTTCACAGAAGGACGAAGACCTCGACTCATGGGAAGGATCTTCACAGAAGGATGAAGACCTCGACTCATGGGAAGGATCTTCACAGAAGGACAAAGACCTCGACTCATGGGAAGGATGTTCACAGAAGAACGAAGACCTCGACTCATGGGAAGGATATTCATGGAAGGACAAAGACCTCAACTCATGTGAACGATCTTCACAGGAGGGTAGGCAGGATTAGTCACACGTGGAGAAACCGAATTGGACAAGGCATAATAACAATAAAATAAAATTTGAGGAGCTGATGACTGAGTATCACTCTGCCTGTTTTGTGATGGTGAGGAGGAAGGGAAAGGGAGAGGTAGGCATTCGAGAAGGGAGGGATATGAGGTACTGTAGGGTTGCTGGGTACACACGCAGGTGAAGCAGACATTCTAAATAAGGGCTCGGGGAAGGACTGATTCCTGGAAACAAATTTTCTTCTTAAAATTTTATCCCACAGGAGACAAAGAAGAGGATTTGATGTTTCTTGGAGCATGTACATATTTAGAAGGGCACATAAAAAGGGCTGCATTGTATGTAGGTGACCGTGACACTCTTTCCAAAATGAAGACATCAAAATCACCACCTCCAGGACATATACCTAATGGTAGTGTGTTTTCTAGCTCACCCAATTCTTTGAGCAACTGAACACCCTCAAAAAGACAAACAACCTCACCCTGCAGAAAGTAAAACAGCACATCACACACACTAAAATAATGGTGTTTGCAGGACCTGGTCCCAATACTAGGGCACTTTTTGGTAAGAGACTCTAGGTGGGTGGAGAAGGAGCCTACCCAATGTGGGGCACTGGGAGTGGCCATTGGTCTACTGCAGGCAATAAACAAAAGCATAGTCTACAGAGAATTTGAACACAATCATACAAGTAAAAGTTGATATTTTTATTGCCACTTCCATACACCAGTATTTCCATAGAATGTCAGCGATTAAGAATTGCATGTTCTTCACATGTACCACAAAACCTAAAATGCAAATTAAAAAAAAAAAAAAAGAAAAGAAAAGAAAAAAGAAGGAATTCTTCCATGGAAAAAAATACTGTTTCTGTTTCTATTGGAGGGAATACAGTAGAGGGGTTTTGGCATCAAGTGTAGAAGGTTGAAATATATTCCTTGGGTTAATTGCTCAAGACCTGCTCCTGTTTATTTACTCATTCACTCTCCTTTATTTCCATGACCCAGTTTTATTTCTCCTGTCTACATTGGCCATCGTTGTAATGCACTGATGTGCATCCTTTTCTCTGTATGAGTGTTAATGCATGTTTCATATTGTTTGTGGACACTTGTTTTCAATTTATGTATCCATTGTCAATACTTAATCTTTCACTGATCCCTTTTTTTAAGATGCATCTATGTATGACTAATCAGTTCTTTCTTTGAAAATGGATACGTCAGGTACATTTTTGTATTGTGTAGATTTTAAAAAGATATTTTGTTATTGAATATTTGCAGTCACCTTGTGGTCCATGTTTTAATTTATACCTCAGTATGACATTTTCTTTCAAGTGACTGCTTACAGTATCACATGTTTAATTTCGATATCCACATGTTCAATGTTAGTACATAGAAGTATGATAGATTTTTTTATTTCTATTTTTAAGAAATTTTATTGTGTATATTTGAGGTTTACAACATGATATTATGGGATACATAAACTAAAATGGTTACTATGGTTAAGCAGATTAGCATATCTCCTCAGTTTCTAAGTGTGTGTCAATAGCAGCTAAAATATACTTATTTAATAAAATTCATGACACAATTTCAACAGCATTAGTTCCCCTATATATATAGATATCTACACATGTTCATCCTACATATCTGCTATTTTGTATCCTTTGACCTACATCTGACCATTTCTTCTCTCAACCCCAATGTTTTATTCTCTGCCTCTGTCTATTTTAGACCCCTATTTATATAGTCCACATATAAGATCATCAAAATATGGTGTTTTTTTCGTGTCTGGATTGTTTACCTTAGTGTGATGTCCTCCAGTTTTATTCATATTGCTGCAAATGCCAAGATTTTTTTTTTTTTTTTTTTTTTGAGACGGAGTTTCGCTCTTGTTACCCAGGCTGGAGTGCAATGGCGCGATCTCGGCTCACCGCAACCCCCGCCTCCTGGGTTCAGGCAATTCTCCTGCCTCAGCCTCCTGAGTAGCTGGGATTACAGGCATTCGCCACCATGCCCAGCTAATTTTTTTGTATTTTTAGTAGAGACGGGGTTTCACCGTGTTGACCGGGATGGTCTTGATCTCTCGACCTCGTGATCCACCCACCTCGGCCTCCCAAAGTGCTGGGATTACAGGCTTGAGCCACCGCGCCCGGCAGAAACCTCCATACTGTTTTATGTAATGGTTCTACCAATCTACATTTCCAACCACAGTGTATGAGGGTTTTTTATTCAAACTTTATCCAGTGTGAAGTAATATGGTGGTTTTAATAGGCATTTATCTTATTACTAATGATATTGAACATTTTTTAATGTATCTGTAAGCATACCATTGGAAGAAATCACATGGAGAGATACCACACTGTTTGTTTTATTCAGTTTTCTCCAATGATAAATTCTTGCAAAAGTATATTACAAACTCACAACCAATAAACTGGTATTAATACAATCCATCTATTCAGATTTCACCAATTTTACATGTGCTCATTTATGTGTGTCTGTGTGTGTGCTTAGTTATATTCAGTTTTATCATATGTCCACATTCAAGGGACAACCACCATAGTAATAGTAATACAGAAGAGTTTCATCAACACAAGGATCTCTTATTTTTCTTTGATGGCCACACCCAACTGTCCTCTCAAATTCATAATCCCTAGTGACCACTATTCTCAGCCTATACAATTTTGTTATTTTGAGAGTGTTATATAAATGAAATGATTTGAACTTGAGACAGATGATTTAGGATATCTGGTGGGGGAAATTTCTAAGCAGCAAAGCATTTAAGATGTAACCTGTATTCTTCTGAAAGCATTCGGTTATATGCATTCACTAAGAGATGGTTTGCTTTTGGAACATACATTTGAAAGGGAAGCAGAGTATAAAAGTTTGAAAAATTTGCAGCCTGATGATGTGATAAAGAGAAAATATCATTTTTGTTGGAGAAATTTCGCACACTGCAAAAATGCACATAAATAATGAGAAGCCAAATGTTAATCATGAAGATAATGGGGAAAATGTCTTTGGGGCATGTCTGAGATCTTGGCTGTAGCCCCTACCATCACAGGCAAGGAAGCCTTGGAGAAAAAACAAAAAAAGCACTTTCACTGGGCCCAGGGCCCCTGCTGCTCTCTGTAGCCTCTGGACATGGCAACCTGCATTCCAGTTGCTTCAGCACCAGTTGTAGCTAAAAGGGTGGCTTCCACATGGTTGGTGTTGGGCTTGTGGTGCACAAAAGTCAAGAATTGAGGTTTAGGAACATGGATATTAGAGGATGTATCAAAGTACCTGGATGTCCAGGCAGAAGTCTGCTGCATTCTTTATAAAATTATAAAATTTCTGAGGCTTTGCCAGCCATGCAGAATTGTGAGTCAATAAAATCTACAGATTCAATGCAATTCCTATCAAAATACCAACATGATTTTTCACAAAATTTAAAGAAAAATGATCCTAATATTCTTATGGTATCAAAAAGAGCCCAGACTGTCAAAGTAATCCCGAGTAAAAAGAACAAATCTGAAGTCATCACATTGCCAGATTTCAAGTTATACTACCAGTATATAGTTACCAAAACAGCATGGTACTGGCAGAATAGTAGGCACATATACCTTTGCAACAGAAGAGAGTGCTCAGAAATGAAGTCAAGTTCTAACAAAAAACTGATCTTTGACAAAACTACAGGAAAAGGAGGCTCTAATAAAAAGGTGCTGGCAGGACTGGCTAGCCACATGGAGAAGATGAAATCTAGATCCCTATCTCCCACCTTATAAAAATCAACTCAAAATGGAACAAATACTTAAATATAAGTCCTGAATTATAAAAAAATTCTACAAGATAATCTTGGAAAATCTCTTCTGGATAATTGCCTAGGCAAAGAATTAATGACTAAGATCTCAAAAGAAAATGCAACAAAAACAAAATAAATATGACCTGGTTACATTTACAAAGTTCTGCACAGCAAGATATATAATCAGAGTAAACAGACAACCAAAGAATGGGAAAAAAAGTTTGCAAATTATACATTTAACTAAGTACTATCATTCAGAATTTACAAGGTGCTCAAACAAAATAGCAAGAAATAAACAAGTAATCTCATCCAAAATTGGGTAAATGACACAAATCAACATTTTTCAAAAGAAGATCTATAAATGGCCAACAAACATATAAAAACATACTAAACATCACTGATGATCAAGAAAATGAAAATTAAAATCACGATGGGATTCTACCTTACTCCTGAAAGAATGGGCATTATTAAAAACTCCAAAAATGATAAATGTTGCATTGGATATGGGGAAATGGGAACACTTATACAGCGCTGGTGGGAATTTCAATTAGTACAAACTCTATGATAAATGGTATGCTGATTCTTTAAAGAACTAAAAGTATACCCATGATTCAATCTAGCAATTCTACTACTGGGTATCTACCCAAAGAAAATGAAGTTATTATATGAAAAACACATATACACACATAAGTTTATAGCAGCCCAGTTCACAATTGCAAAAATGTAGAACCAACCTAAATGCTTGTCAACCAATGTGTGAATAAATAAACTGGTATATATACACCATAGAATACTACTTAGCCATGAAAAGGAATAAAATAATGTCTTCTTCTGCAACTTAGATGGAGCTGGAAGCAATTATTATATGTGAAGTGACTTGGGATTAAAAAGGCAAATATCATACATTTCCATTTATAAGTGGGAGCTAAGCTATGAGTATGTGAAGGCATACTGAGTGATGTAATGAATTTTAGACTCCTAAGGGGAAGGTTGGAAGGGGTCTCTAGGATTGAAAATCTAGATATTGGATACAATAACACATACTACTTGGTAATAGGTGGACTAATATTTCAGAATTCACCGCTATGTAATTCATCGATGTAACCAAAAACCACTTGTACTCCAAAAGCTATTTAAATTTTTAAAATACATTAAAAAGATGTGACAAAAAAAAAAAAAAAACCTTAAAACAGAAGTACCATTTGACACAGCAAACCCATTACCTGGTATATACCCATAAAAAATAAACTATTTTACCAAAAAGAGACATGCTCTCACATGTTCATCGCAGCACTAGTCACAATAGCAAAGACATGGACTCAACATAAGTACACATTAATAGATTGAATAAAGAAAGTGTGGTACATTTATACCATAAAATACTATGTAATCATACAAAAAAATGTAATAATGTCCTTTGCAACAACATGGATGCAGCGGGAGGCCAATATCCCAGGTGAATTGACAGAGGAACAGAAAATCAAATACCACTTTTCCTCACTTATAAGTGGGGGTTAAACCTTGGATATAAAATGGCAACTATTGACACTGGAGACTACTAAAGGTGGGACTAGGGGAGGGGGCAAGTGTTGAACATTTAACTCTTGGTAATCATGCTTAGTACCTGCGTGATGGAATAATTTATACTTGCATGATGAAATCATTTATACCTAAAACCCCAGCAACATGCAATACAACAGGTAACAAATCTACACATGTACCCTTTAAATCTGAAGTAAAAGTTTAAAAAAATGAAGCATTTGTAAGATTAAAAAAAAGGAAATTCTATAACTGATTTAAACTGCTTTTAAGTTTTTGTGTTAGTAAGTTCATTTGTTCTTCACAACCACTAACCTTTCACTTCAGTTACAAGTATTGAGTCATGTATTCAAGTTACAAAGGAATGTAAAATATAATAAATATTTACCCATTTTTTTTCCAATTAAAAATATTTTTATTGCATTTTAGGTTTGGGGGTATATGTGAAGAACATGCAAGATTGTTGCCTAAATACCTTTTAAAAATATTTTATTTTAAAATGTATGATTTGCAGAAAAAACACTTATCTAAAGTAATTGTAAAAGTCTGCCATAAGATAAGTCTTAGAACATTTGGGAGGCATGCTTATGTGCATTTTTGATCTAAGAATTTTTGGAATATTTCCCTATCTGGATTGTTTCTTCTTTTTCTTTTATTTATTTTTTTTTTTAAGCAGAGTCTCCCTCTGTTATCCAGGCTGGAGCGCAGTGGCAGGATCTGGGCTCACTGCAACCTCTGCCTCCCAAGTTCAAGCAATTCTCCTGCCTCAGCCTCCATGTAGCTGGGAGTATAGGCACACACAACCATACCTGGCTAATTTTTGTACTTTTAGTAGATACGGGGTTTCACCATGTTTGCCAGGCTGGTCTTGAACTCCTGACCTTAGGTGATCCAGCCTCCTTGGCATCCCAAAGCACTGTGATTACAAGTGTGAGCCACCATATGTTGAGCTCCTATCTGGAATTTAATATGACCTTAATTTCATCAAATAGGGTTAATTTTTATTAGTTTTTTTAGAACTTCTTTTAGTGTAAACACTATTTTCCAAAGCGATAAAAATGTAGTCAATTTGGAACCCCCGCATTTCTTTAATTTCTGAAGAATTTATGTTGTGCCAAGAAACTGAGGACCAGATGTGCATCTGCTCCTCATTCTCACACTCCTCCAAACACTGGCATCTACTGACACATCTTCTTATCTGTCTTCTCTCCTCTTTTCTGTACTCAAACACTTCAGTCTTGTTAGTTTTCTAGGCATTGTGTTTTTCCTATTCATCCATGAATCTCCCCAGGCTATCTAAGCTGTCTTTGATTCTTAGCTTTTGAAACACTTCCTATGCAGGCAGATGAATGGACAATGCCAGAAGACATCTACCTAAATGTTTTGTGTAGGTCAACATCTTTATTCTGAATCTGAGAGACTAAGAACTGACTTCTTTGTCCTTCGTGCCCTGTGGTAAACACTATTCTTTGTTCGAGTTTCCCAAATTTAGAGGTGATAGGAGGGGTAGATTCTAAAATAACAAAAATACTGGCATTATAATACTCCATTCTCACATTGTTATAAAGACACATCTGAGGCTGGATAATTTATAAAGTGAAAAGTTTTAACTGACTCACAATTCTACAGGCTGTACAGGAAGCATGGCTGAAGAAGCTTTAGAAAACTTACAGTCATGGAGGAAGATGAAGGGGAAGCAGGAGTAGTCTTTACATGGCCAGAACAGGAGTGAGAGAGACTGAAGGAGGAATTGCTACATGCTCTCATATGATCAGATCTCATGAGAACTCATTTACTTTCATGAGAACAACAAGGGGGATATCTGTCCACATGATCCAATAATCTACTAGCAGGTCCCTCTTCCAATATTGGGAATACAATTCAACATGAGATTTAGGTGGTGACATAGAGCCAAATTATATTATTATACCCCAGCCTCTCCCAAGTCTCATGTCCTTCTTACATTTCAAAACATGATCATGTATTCCCAACAGTCCCGTAGAGTCTTAACTCATTCCAGCATTAACTCAAAAGTTCACTTCCAAAGTCTCATCTTAGACAAGGTGAGTCTCTTCTGCCTATGAGCCAGTAAAATAAAAGCAAGTTAGTTATTTCCAACGTATAATAGGGTACAGGAATTGGGTAAATGCTCCCATTCCAAAATGGAGAAATTAGCCAAAACAAAGGGGAAACAGGCCCCATGTAAGTCTAAAACCCAGCAGGGCAGTAATTAAATCTTAAAGCTCCAAAACAATCTCCTTTGACCACATGTCTCACATCCCGCCCATGCTGATTCAAGGGGTGGCCTCCAAGGCCTTGTGCAGCACCACACTGGTAGCTATGTAGAATACAGCTTCCACCTAGGCTGTTTTCACAGGCTGGTATTGAGTGTCTGCAGCTCTTTGAGGCACACAGTGCTAGATGTTGGTGGAGCTACAATTCTGGAGTCTGCAGGATGGTGGCCCTCTTTGCACAGCTCCACTAGGCAGCACCCCAGTGAAAACTCTGTGTTGGGTCTCCAACCCACATATCCCCTCTGCACTACCCTAGTAGAGGTTCTCCATGAGGACTCTGCACCTGAAGCAGACTTCTGTCTGGACACCCAGGCATTGTCATACATCCTCTAAAATCTAGTTGGAGGTTCTCAAGCTTCAACGTTTGCCTTCTGCATACTTGCAGAGTCAACACAAGACGGACACTGCCAAGGCTTGGGGCTTGCACCTTATGAAGCAATGTTTTGAGTTGTACCCTGGCCCCTTTTAGCCACAGTTAGAGCCAAATCAGCTGGGACACTAGGTACCATGTTTTGAGCTGCACAGAGCAGTGGGACCCTGGGCCTGGCCCACAAAACCATTTTTCTGTTCTAGGCTCCCAGGCTTGTGATGGGAAGGACTGCCATAAATATCTCTTAAATGCCCTGGAGACATTTTCCCCATTGTTTTGAGTATTAACATTCATTTCCTCCTTACATATGTAAATTTCTGCAGCAGGCTTGAATTCCTCCCCAGAAAATGGGCTTTTTTTTCTACCACATGGGCAACCTGTAAATTTTCTAAACTTTTACTCTCTGCTTCCCTTTGAAATACAAGTTATAGTTTCAGGTCATTTCTTTGTTGATGCAAATGAGCATACGCACTTAGAAGCCACCAGGATGCATATTGAACACTTTGTTGTCTAAAATATTCTCCCATCAGATATCCTAAATTATTTCTCTCAAGTTCAAAGTGTTACAGATCTCTAGAGCAGAGGCAAAATGCTGCCAGTCTCTTTGCTAAAACATAGTAAGAGTGACCTTTATTCCAGTTCCCAAAAAGTTCCTCATCTCCATCTGAGACCACCTCAACCTAGACTTT
The DNA here is from genome assembly GCF_048565385.1 of Saimiri boliviensis. Lineage (NCBI taxonomy): Eukaryota > Metazoa > Chordata > Mammalia > Primates > Cebidae > Saimiri > Saimiri boliviensis. The sequence goes on from NC_133470.1 coordinate 94,331,475, forward strand.
ACTGCCCATATCACTTTCAGCATTTTCATCACCACCATTCACAAAGTCTCTAGGACATTCCAAACTTTCTCTCATCTTTCTGTTTTCTTCAGAGCCCTCCAACCTGTTCCAAAGCTGCTTCCACATTTTCAGCTATATTTATAGCAATGCCTCGCCTCTCTGGTACCAATTTTCTGTATTAGTTCATTCTCACATTGCTATAAAGAATTATATGAGACTGGGAAGTTTATAAAGAAAAGAGATTTAATTGACTCACAGCTCCACAGGCTGTACAGGAGGCATGGCTGGGAAGGCCTCAGGAAACTCACAATCATGGTGTAAGGTGAAGACAAAGTAAGCATGGTCTTCACATGGCCAGCAGGATGTATAGAGAGAAAAGGGGGAAGTGTTACATACTTCCAAACAGCCAATTTTTGAGAGAACTCACTCACTATTACAAAAACAGCAAGAGGGAAAATCAGGTGCCATGTCTTAATCACCTCCCACAGGGTCCCTTACCCAACATTGGAGATTACATTTCAATGTGAAATTTGGGTAGGGACACAGAGTCAAATCATATCACAGGGATATAATGTTTAAAAAGCAGTTAACATTTCAAAGTCATTTTTCAACTTCATTTGTTTTTGAGAAGAAACACTATAGAAAAGGAAATTAGTCTAAATAATAAGATATTTTTGAGAAGACTTTGGGAATAACTGAGGTAACTAAAAGGAAGCACTAAAACTTTGTGGGGATAAACAATGCTTGCCAATGATATTATTTTGTGAAACATTAATTTTCTTATTATTTTATGATTCAACTGTCAAGTGAATTCAGTCCTGATTTATTTCAGAATGCTTCAAGGCACATTTTCCATTACCATTTGAACACAAGAAGCAAGAATGCATTACCATGACAATGCAGAAATAAGAAAGCCTGACATCTATTATCTAAGTTTAGGAATTTATGACAAAATTCATTAACATTTAAATTATGAATTAACTATCATAGCACATCACCTCAATAACCAAAGGACTATATAGTCTTAAATACCTAGGTAGCCTGATTTTGATTTTAGGGACTCTGGTAACACATTAATTAGGAGATAATCTGACAGCTTTCTTTTAAACGTTTTCTAGGTTATTCAGAGTCCTTGGCATCAACTCATGTGATAATAGTATCCTGGACAAATTGCATGGTAAACATCATTTTCACTGGGGAAAGAAAGCAGCAAAAAGGAATGTGAGTAAACTGAAAGTATATTTTAAAATGTAATCTAATAAGTACTGTGTTTTATAACTTATTGTTTGGAATTATTGAAATGTTATTTTCTAAAATGTGTTTCAGACTTTCTATATTTTCATACGGTCTTCAGATTATTTTTATGTGAGCTTAAGTTTGAGATCCATTAACCTTTAGAAATTTATACATGTATTCATTGATTCATGTTTATGTAGTTTTCTGTGTATGTGCAAGTACATGTGTGACTATTCACATTTATTCAGTGTGATAGAGCCTGACTTCAAGGTGTATTTCAAACTTTCAGAATCCCCCTTCCATCCTGCATCCCTTATCACTCTCTGTGTCTTACTGTCCCTCTCTCACTTACCCCTCCTTTATTGTCTCCTTCCCTGACTTCCTCATCCATTCTTTCCCACCTGCCTATTATTGTTTTGTTTTTCTCTACAACTATATTGTTAGGTTTCATTATTCTAAAAAAGTACTTTTCTCAGTCCTCCTACCCTTTTGAACATATTTCTTTGCTTTCCATTGTTCTAACTGTTCCTATTTCCCTGTCTTACCCTCTGTGATTGGGAGTCAACTTTCATCAAATTCTAAAGCTTCTTTTTTCAAGGTCACAAAATACTTTTGAATTTTACATTTAATAAAGATTTCTTAGTTTTTACCATTCTGCACTTCTTTTTTGAGGATGGTCAACAAAGACCACTGAGCAGAGAAGAATGAACTAGTAACTTGGTGGTTTAAATGCATTACTAACCTGCTTTTTAACTTGTTTTTTTCTTTTGGATTTTCAGTTCTGTTCTTGTTGTTGTTTTGTTTTTTGTTTGGTTTTGCTTTGTGTTCTCTCAGAGGCCAAGACTTTGCCACAGTGGGCAGTGTTGCTTGACTAGGGGTGCACATGAGCAGCGGCTCTAAGGATTTTTATTCAGGGTTCTGGGGTGGAAAGAAGAATGCACATTTTTTTTCAACATGTTTTCCAAATAGTTCTGCTTTGTACTGAATATTAAGATTAGCTACTTGAGTATTATTAGCAGCTGTTTGCTTTCATTCTTAAGATGTGAATTAAAAATAATTATTGGTTAATACTGGACCTCTCAACTTAAACCCTATAAGCCAGAAGATACTGGAGGCCTGTATTCAACATTCTTAGGGGAAAAAATCATCAACCAAGAATTTCATAACCATCAAAACTAAGCTTTCTAAGAAAAGGAAAAATAAGATCCTTCCTTGATAAACAAATGGTGAGGGAGTTTGTTACCACCAGACCTCCTGCCTTACAAGAGATCTTGAAAGGTGCAGTATATTAAAAGAAAAAAAAAAAAAAAGACGGCTACCAGGCTATACAAAAACATACTTAAGTAGAGAGACCAGTGACACTATAAAACAACCACATAATCAAGCCAGCATAATAACCAGCTAACAACATAATAACAGGATCAAATCCACACACATCAATACTTACCTTGAATGTAAGTGAGATAAATGCCCTACTTCAAAGGCACAGAGTGGCAAGCAGAATCAGAAAGAAGACTCAATAGTATACTGTCTCCAAGAGACCCATCTCACACATAATGACATTCATGGGCTCAAAACACAGAGATGGAGGGAACTCTACTAAGCAAATGGAAATTAGAAAAAAAAAATTTCAACTTAGGGTTGCAATCCTCATTTCAACTAAAACAGACTTTAAAACAACAAAGTAAAAAAAGACAAAGAAGGACATTACATAATGGTAAAGGGTTCAGTTAAACAAGAAAACTTAATTATCCCAAATATACATTCACCCAATATGGTAACAAACATTTATAAGTTTTATTAGAGATCTACAAAGAGACTTTGACTTTCACACAATAATTGCGGGAGACTTCAACACTTCACTGAAATTATTAGACAGATTATTGAGGCAGAAAATTAACAAAGATATTTAGAACCTGAACTGAACATTGGACTAAATGGATCAGATAGACCTCTACAGACCTCTTTACCACACAATAGAATATATGTTTTTCTCATTGCCACATGGCACATATCATAAAATTGACCACACAATTGGACATAGAGTACTCTTAAGCAAATGCAAAAGAATGAAAATCATATCAAACCCTCTCATGGATGACAGCACAATAAAAACAGAAGTCAAGACAAAAAAAAATGCTCAAAACGTAGAAATTACGTGAAAATTAAACAACATGCTCTAGAATGACTTTCTGATAAATAATAAAATTAAGGCAGAAATAAAGAAGTTATTTGAAATTAATGAGAATATAAATACAACATATTGGAATCTCTGGGACACAGCTAAGGCAGTGTTAAGTAGAAAATTAATAGCACTAAAGACATAACATCAAAAATTAAAGCACTAAAACTAACATCAAGAGGTTAGAAAGATCTCTAATAAACAATCTAATATCACAAGTGAAGGAATTAGAGAAGCAAGAAGAAATCAACTCCAAAGCTACCAGAAGACAAGAAATAACCAAAAAATAACCAAAATCAGAACTGAACTGAAGGAAATTGAGACATAAAAACCATTCCAAAGATCAAGAAAACAGGAGCTGGGCTTTTTTTTTTTTTATGATAAAAGACTATTGGCTAGATTAATAAAAGAGAAAAGAGAAAGAGAGAATATCTAAATAAACGCAATTAGAAATGACAAAGGGGATGTTATCATTGACCCCACAGAAATAAAAATTAGCATTGGAAACTACTACAAACACCTCTTTGCACATAAACCAGAAAACATAAAAGAGAGGCATGAATTCCTGGACACATACATCCTCCTAAGACTTAGCAAGGAAGAATTTGAACAGATCAATGACATCTGAAATTGAATCAGTCATAAATAGCCTACTAACCAAAAAAAGGCCAGAGCCAAATGAATTCATAGCCAAATTCTACCATGTGTACAAAGAAGACCTGGTACAATTCCAGCTGAAACTATTTTAAAAAGTTAAGGAGGAGTGTCCTCTCCCAATTCATTCTATAATTCCAGCATCATCCTGATACCAAAACCTGGCAGAGATACAACAACAACAACAAAAATTTCAGGTTAATATAAAATCAGATGCAAAAATTATCAACAAAATACTTGCAAATCAAATCCAGCAGCACATCAAAAAGCTAACCCACCAAAATCAAGTAGGCTTAATCTACAGGATGCAAGGTTGGTTCAAAACATGGAAATCAATAAATGTAAGTCCTCACATAAACAGAGCTAAAGACAGAAATTGCATGATTGTCTCAATAAATGCACAAAAGTCTTTTGATAAAATTAATCATTGCTTCATGTTAAAAACTCTCAGTAAATTAGGTATTGAGGAAACATAACTCAAAATAATAAAAGCCATCTATGACAAATCCACAGCCAACTTTATACTGAATCGGCAAAAGCTAAAAGCATTCTCCTTGAAAACCAAGCATTCCCTCTCTTACTACTCCTATTCATTATATTACTATAGTACGGGCAGTACTTTCCAGAGCAATCAGGCAAGAGAAAGAAAAATAAACAGCATCCAAGTAAGGAGAGAGGAAGTCAAACTATCCCTGTTTTCAGAAGACATGATCATATAACTAGAAAACCCCATATTGTTGGCCAAAAAGATCCTTCAGCGAATATACAACTTCAATTAGGTTTCAGTAAATCAATGTATCTGTACAAAAATTACTAGAATTTCCATATACCAACAATAGTAAAGCTGAAAGCCAAATTAGAAATATAATCTCATTCACAATTGCCATGAAAAAAATAAAATATAGCAAAAATCACAGATAACCAGGGAACTAAAAGTTCTCTACAATGAGAATTATAAAACACTGATCAAATAAATCAGAGAAAACACAAACAAATGGAAAAACATACCATGCATGTGGATAGTAAGAATTAATGTCATTAAAATGGCCACACTGCCTAAAGCAATTTACAGATTCAGTGCTATTCTTATGAAACTACCAATGACATTCTAGAAAAAGAAAAACCTATTTTAAAATTCATATAGAACCAAAAAAGAACCTGAATGGCCAAGGCAATCCTAAGCAAAATCATCAAAGCTGGAAGCATCACAGTACCTGACTTCAAGATATACTACAGGGCTACAGTAACCAAAACAGCACCATAAAAGCACCAATGTTCATTGCAGCCCTATTCATAATATCAAAGACATGGAATCAACCTAAATGCCCATCAATGCCAGATTCATTAACAAAAATGTGGTACATATACCTCCATGGAATACTATTCAGCCATAAAGAAGAACAAGATTGTGTCTTTTTTGGAAACATTGATGGAGCTAGGGTCATCATTCATAGCAAACTTAGGCAGAAAGAGAAAACCAAATACCACATGTTATCACTTACAATTAGGAGCTAAATGAAGAGAACAGATAAACACAAAGTGAGCAACAATAGGCACTAGTGCCTACTGAGGGTGGTGGGCAGGAGGAGGGAGAGGAGCAGAAAAATAACTATTGGGTACTGGGTTTATACCTGGGTGACGATATGATCTGTACAACAAACCCCTGTGACACAAGTTGACCTATATGACAAACCTGCACATATATACCCAAATCTAAAATAAAAGTTAAAAAATAATTACTTTGCCCTACTTTAACTAATATAACTAATTATTTAAGCCACAGTGGCTATTGAAATGTATCATATATTATACACTGTAGACTTTTTTTTTAATATGCAATTGCCCAAGTAATGTTATTTCTAGGAAAAATAAAGGTATTTTTAAATAAATTAATATTATAAGTCAAGTGTAATTTAGCCAATTTCAGAAAATATACTTCAGGATATTTATTGTTATCCTATGAGAACCTGTAAAATTACTAAGGGCACTTGAAGTCATCATTTATTTTATCTTATTTTCACTCACAAGATGATTTTATGAAATAATTTTGTATGTTGATCCATACAGCTTTTTTTTCTAGAATAAAAATATATTACCATTTCAACCCACTTTTAAGAAGATTTATTTTTATAATTTTTAATATTTTAGGGGACATGTCAATGGGGATATGCAATAAGAATTGGTGCCAGCTGGGTGTGGTGGCTAAAGTGTATAATCCCAGCACTCACCTGAGGTCAAAAAAAAAAAAAAAAAAGAAAAAAAGAAAGAATTGGTCCCAACCACAGATTTTTATAAAACCAGAAAACAGATCAATCCACTATAAAACAGATGATCACTAACATTTATTGTAATTCAGCTAAAAGGAAGAAGAAATTATCAGGTCATATGCAATTAATTTGGAAAACTCAGGCCTCATAATATCTTCCGTTGAGGAAAAAACATTTCTTTTTTTCTGTTTTTATGTGGGCAAGCAATCAGAAAGAAACATGAGAAATTTGCCTTCAAAATCTGATTCACCATTGAACATTTCTATTCTCAGAAAGCCATGGTCAATACATGGGTGACTAGTTCATCTGGGAGTATGTGGGACTGTCCCAGCTTTAAAAATGAGAGACCCACATTCTGGGATCCCTCTCAGTTTCAGGCAAACCAGAATGGTTTGTCACTGTGTATTTTTGTTTGCCCTCAACATAAAGCAGAACACAATTTTATTCATTAACTTATTCATGGATTCATTCATTTATTCATGATTTAATAAATCTTTACCAAGAAGGCTGCTATGATCCAAGCAATGTGCTATCTGCTATAGAGAAAATGGTAAATAAGAAATAGTTTGCACCCTTAAGGAGGTTACAATCTAGTAGGTGGGGGATGGATGTTAAAAAAAAAAAAAAAAAAAAAAAAAAAAAAAAAAAAAAAGTGGAAACATTACCAAAGGGCAAGTTCAAAGTTGGACCAGAGAGTTTAACTCTAAGAGACAGGATTCTGGGGATTCTAAAGAGGGCCTCTCCATGGATATGACTGAATGAAGGGGCAGAGAGAATGATAGAAAATGTGGTTGGAAATGGGGTCAGAGACCAGATAATAAAGGTCATGTTAGTCATGATAAAGTCTCTGGATTTTAAGAGCAGAGCCATGGACAGTCACATGTTTTCTTTGGAGAAATTTCACCTTTAAAAATACTTAGTGTTTATCATTCTACCTAGGGGAGAGGGTCACTTGAATGATTTAAAAAAAAAAAAAATAGACATTTCTAGGTTCCTGACTATCCTGACCAAAGTTGACCCAGCTATTTTCTTTTTGTCAGAACAAGTTAGCTATAGTATACTACGATCAACTCTGAATTAATAAAACTACTCCTAAGTGTATCAGATGACCTGCTGGAAAGAAAACACACAGAGGAAGTGCCACCTTCTATTTCTGACAGTATCTTCAAATTCTGTTTTACCAGTCAATTTATTTCAACCAGCATCTGAGAGCAGAATCTCTGTGCTAAATGCATGGAGTTCAGAATTAAAGCTGCTGGCTAAAACAATCATATTTCTTACGCAAGTAGGCTTTTCATCTGGCAGAATTGTGGCCTGTATGTCTTTGCAGTCACACACTATTCTCCGTATTGAGATAAATAACTGCCCTTCCTTACTGACCATTGTGTAACTGCTAAGCCTTGTATAGGAAACTTGCATGTATTAACAACAGGGTATTGTGGTTAAATGTATCTGGCAATCAAACTGGAATTCTGCCTTCCTCTTTTATTTTATAGATCATGAGATTAAGTTGACTAATAGTGTAAATAATTAAAAGTTTTCTGAATTTTGAAATGTTGATACTGTTTAGACAAATTATCTGAATACTTTTCAAAGTTTTAACTTTCAGCCAGAATTTGGTATCACAGATATTGGCTACATATTGTCACCCAGGCAGATATATCAAGCTTTTGCAGCTGTTCTCATAATTCATGTCAATGTCTATATTCATATTTATTTAGCAGTGATCCCCACTGATCCCTCAGATGAAAGAAGTTGTTTGTTGTTGTTTGTTGGCTTCACCATATTCTGGTTGCTTTGAATACATAGCTGTAGCCTGAGGAAAAATTGGTGGCATTAATGCCATACTTAGTGAATCATCTGTCCACCACTTAATGAAACATGATAACTGAAGGACAAAATAAACTGTTTTTAGGGAGCTCTCCAAGAAATATACGAACTCATTTGCAATTTTGATGAATATCCTAAAAATTTTAGTCACCAAATCTATCAAGCTTTCATTATTTCCAGATACTTTTTTCATATATATATATATAAAATTACATTTTTAGGTTCTGGGGTACATGTAAAGAACATGCAGGATTGTTGCATAGGTGCATACACAGCAATGTGGTTTGCTGCCTTCCTCCTCATCACCTATATCTGGCATTTCTCCCCATGTTATCCCTCCCCAACTCCCTACCCCTCACTGTCCCTCCCCTATTCCCCTGCTACAGACCCCAGTATGTGATGCTCCCATCCCTGTGTCCATGTGTTCTCATTGTTCAACAGCCACCTATGAGTGAGAACATGCGGTGCCTGATTCTCTGTTCCTGTGTCGGTTTGCTAAGAACGTTGGTTTCCAGGTTCATCCATGTCCCTACAAAGGACACAAACTCATCATTTTTTATGGCTGCATAGTATTCCATGGTGTATATGTACCATATTTTCCCTGTCCAGTCTATCATCGATGGGCATTTGGGTTGGTTCCAACTCTTTGCTATTGTAAACAGTGCTGCAATGAACATATGTGTGCCTATGTCCTTTTTTCATAGGAAATAATTTTTCATAAAAATTTGTGCTACAGGCAGCTGTCAAATATCATTTTCAGCAAACTGACACAAGAACAGAAAATCAAACACTGCATGTTCTCACTCATAGGTGGGTGTTGAACAATGAGAACACATGGACACAGGGAGGGGAGCATCACACACGGGGGTGTGTCAGGGGGAAATAGGGGAGGGGGGAATGGGGAGTAGGGGAGAGATAGCATGGGGAGAAACGCCAGATATAGGTTATGGGGATGAAGGCAGTAAATCACACTGTCATGTATGTACCTATGCAACAATCTTGTGTGTTCTTCACATGTACCCCAAAACCTAAAATGCAATAAATTTTTTTTTTAAATATCAAGCTACCTTTTTTCTCTGTTCCAGGTTTTTCTAATGGTGAAAAATGGAACAAGGGAGTCTATGTATTTTAAATATATAAGTAATTGCATGATAAGCACGATTTTCTGTAGAAGAAAAAAGTTTCCTGTATTATCTGTTGAGCATGTATTGTTGATTAGATCAGTTTATTTTCCAACTTGAAAATTATTATCTACATATGTTTATTATCATTATGACTTCCTCCATACAGAAAAACACCATGTAAGTGAACAAGAATAGCTGTAAGATATCATTCAGACGAGTTTCTGTGATCCATAAATGTGTATATACTTAAAGGACACTTAACTCTTTGAACCACAATTTCTTCATCTGTAATACGGCAAGCAGAGTTTCCGTTAAATGGAAGGGTCAAAGACACTTTGTACAATACCTAGAACATAATAGGTACTCAAGAATGTTACTTAACTCAGAATAAATTTGAATCTTACTCAGAATAGGTCTAGATATTGCTGATAGATGATTCCATTTATCCTCACCATAGGTTATTAAAACTGGTTTGTGGGAGTCCTTGCTATCTCATATTTGAGTTTCTTAGGTACATGCAAAGCCAAATTAAGCATATTGTTTAGCCATGATTACAATAAAGTAGTACTGGCATAGCCAAAGTTCTCTAGATGTCCTGTTGACCTGACCTGGTGTTATAAATGATAAACAATATCTGATATGGTTTGTCTCTGTGTTCAGACCCAAATGTCATTTCAAACCGTAAACCCCACATGTCAGGGGAGGGAACTGGTGGGAGGCGATTGAATAATGAGGGTGGTTTCCCCCATGCTCTTCTTGTAATAGTGAGGAAGTCCTCATGAGACTTGATGGTTTAAAAGTGGCAGTTTCCCTTCTCCTCTCTCTCTCTCTCTCTCTTTCCTCCCCACATTTAAGAGATGCCTAGCCTGTCCTTCCACCATGATTGTAAGTTTTCTGAGACCTCCTGAACCATGTGTAACTGTGAAACTTAAACTTTCCTTTACAATTTACCCAGTCTGTAGTATCTTTAGAGCAGAGGGAAAATGAATGAATAAAGAAAAAGGATACCAGAATAGAGTGGGGTACTGCTATAAAGATAACATGAAAATGTGGAAACAACTTTGGAACTGGGTAATGGGCAGAGATTGGAACAATTTGGAGGGCTCAGAAGACAGGAAGATGAGGGAATGTTGGGAACCATTTAGAGACTTGTTGAATGGTTCTGAGAAAAATGCTGATAGTCATATAGATAGTAAAGTCCAGGCTGCAGTGGTCTTAGATGGAGATGAGATTGTTGAGAACTGGAGCAAAGGTCACTCTTGCTATGCTTTAGCAAAAAACCTGGTGGCATTTTGCCCCTGCTGTTGAGACCTATGGAAGTTTGACTTTGAGAGGATGATTTAGGGTATCCAACAGAAGAAATTTCTAGGCAGCAAAGCATTCAAGAGGGGACGTGGCATTTCCTGGAAGTATATAGTTATATGTCCCCACAAAGAGTTGGTTTGAAATTGAAACTTTTATTTAACAGGGAAGCAGAGCATAAAAGTTTCAAAAATTTGCAGCCTGACCATGAGGTAGAAAAGAAAAAGAAAACTGTTTTCTGGAGAGAAATTCAAGCCAGCTGCAGAAATTTGCATAAGTAATGAGAAGCCTAATGTTGATTTCCAAGACAATGGGGGAAATATCTCCAGAGAATCTCAGAGCTCCATGTAGCAGCTCCTCCCATCACATGCCTGGAAGCCCAGAAAAGAAAAGTAGTTTTGAGTGCTGGGCCTAGGGTTCTGCTGCACTGTTCAGCCTTGGGACATGGTACCCTGTCCCACTCAGCCAATCCAGCTGCAGTCTTGGCTAAAACAGGCCAAGGTACAGCAATGGGGTGGCTTCAGAGGGTGCAAGTCCCAAGCATTGGCAGCTTCCCTGTGGCATCGGGCCTGTGCGGTCACAGAAGACAAGAGTTGAAGATTTGGAATCTCCACCTAGATTTCAGAGGATATATGGAAATGCCTGGATGTCCAGGCAGCAGTTTGATGTGGGGGCAAAGCCCTCATGGAGAACTTGCTAGGGCCGTGCAGAAAAAATAATATGGGGTCAGAGCTCCCACATAGGGTTCACTGGTGCACTGCATAGTGGAGCTGTGAGAAGAGGGCCACTGTCCTCCAGAACCTAGAATGGTAGATCCACTGACAGCTTGCACCTTGCATCTGTAAAAAGCTGTGGGCACTCAATGCCAGTCCATGAAAGCAGTCGCAAGTTCTGTACCCTACAGAGCCAAAGGGGCAGAGCTGTCAAAGGTTTTAGGAGCCCACCCTTTGCATAAGCATGCCCTTGATGTAAGACATGAAGTCAAAGGAGATTTGGGAGCTTTAAGACTTAATGACTGCCCAGCTGGGTTTCCAGAATTGCATGAGGCCTGTGGTCCCTTTGTTTTGGCCAATTTCTCCCATTTGGAATGGGAACATTAACCCAATACCTGTATTCCCATTGTATCTTGGAAGTAGTTAACTTTCTTTTGATTTTAAAAAATCAAATATCATAATAAATAATTATCATCTTAGGTGAAAGGGACTTGTGTTGTCTCAGATGAGACTTTGGACTGGACTTTAACTCATGAGTTTATGCTGAAATGAGTTAAGACTTTGGGGGACTGTTGGGAAGCCATGATTGGTTTTGAAATGAGAAAAGGGCATGAGGTATAGGAGGGGCCACAAGAGGAATGATATGGATGGGCTCTATGTCCCCACCCATATCTCATCTCAAATTGTAATCCCCATGTGTCCAAGGAGGAACCTGGTGGGAGGTAATTGGATCATGGTGGCAGTTTTCCTCCATGCTGTTCTCATGATTTTGGGGGAGTTCTCATGATACTTGATAATGTAAAAGTGGCAGTTTCCCCTGGGCTCTCTCTCTCCTGCTTCAATGTAAAATGTGCCTGCCTTCCCCTGTGCTTTCTGCCATAATTTTCAGTTTCCTGAAGCCTCCCTAGCCATGGAGAATATTAAGTCAATTGAGCCTCTTTTCTTTATAAATTATCCAGTCTGTAGTATCTTCCTACTAGTGTGAAAATGAATTAAAAGAATATCTAATATGACTAATCCAAGTCATCATATCGTTACATATTTAATTACAATGAATTGCTTATAGTTACTACTAAGTTATCACTGTTAGTGTTATGAATAAATGATTAGGTATTTATACACAGTGTAACCCAAAAAGGTTCATTCAATGTCAACATCTTGCCTCTAATTAGCTACTTATGCTACATGGCTCTATCAGATCTATGAGTAGAGGCACAATTTGTTAGATGTGTATAACAAACTTATTTACTTTGAACCAGTTGTTTTTAAGTGGCAATATCATTTAACATTTCTATTATATAAGAGAGAAATTAGCCTGATAATTTTTTTTTAATTCCTTGCCTTTAAAGGCCACTATCTTAGAGAAGAAAAAGATAATGATTAGAAATTAGTTGTATATTAGGTAATTTTACCTCTTTGGAACAGAAGTCCACCAAATTTGGAATCTCTGAAATTAGCTTGGCAGCACAGTATAAAATCTTTCTAAATATTTTTGTAAATCATATAACTCCAGGAATAAAAAGTAAAAGTACACTTCTGTCTATTTTTAAATTTATACTCTATAAAGAGAAATTGAATATTTTCTTCTTTAGCATTGCTCTTGGAAAGCTCCATGGAGACATATGCTTGGTTTGGTTACAGAGTTAGTTTTTAATTATTCGTTATTTTAAAAGGTTCCATTTATACCTTTGGGTAGAGTGGCTATCACATGCAGTTGTCAACTCTTAGAGTTGGAAAGAGGATACAGAAAATTAAGAGTGCTGTTTTCTATGTGATGTTCTTTATTAGTATATTTTATTTGATGTCATATTTTTAATCATTTCTATTTAATATCAAAATATTCAATGGAACTGTATGACTGGTAAATATTCTATTATCAATATGTTCTAGCTGAAAGATGGATTTTAGGTTTAAATTTCTATGTCAGTACTCAAAATATGCTCTCTGCTCTTATACATATATGTGTTTTATTAATAAATGATTCCCAAGATCAAAGAGTTATAAGATATTGATCCCCATTGCTATGAAATAATATTCAATAATATATGTGTGGGTATCTATTAATGTGTAATAAATCACCTCAAAATTCAGTGGCTTAAGACAACAAATACTTATTTGTATACCATTCTGCTGACTGACATTTGGGGATGAGCTCAGCTTGTTGGTTTTATTAAGGCTCCCTCATACATTTGCAGTCATCTGTAAATCAGCTAGGTGTCTCTGCACTGGAGACTGATCAACTGTTGGCTGGAGCAATGGAGTAACTGGGTAAGCTGTCTTTCTTCATGCAGGATGTTTTACTGGGCTTAATCACATGACAGATGGGCAGAGTTCCAAGAGAGGGAGCAGTACTGTCAATACCTCTTGAAGTTTGGGGTCAATGTGGAACACTATCATTTCCACCACATTCTATTTGTGGTGGTATATAGGTACTACCCTGTATCATACCATGAGAGCTGATAGTACATATCTCATCACAACTATGCATCCAATAAAGACATGTAGGTACTGTGAAGTTGGCCATGAGAGAATATTTACATTTTAGAAATCAGAAAATGCTACCAATCAAGATTTTTGAGAAGAGCAGGTTATTTATCATTTATCAGAACACTGTTGTTTATTGGTTTAAGCAAGTTACAAGGCCATCCCAAACTGAAGAAGTGAAGAAATTCACTCTACTGCTTGATTAGAGGAGTTAGTCATATTTTAAAGGACCTATTTACAGAAAATATTACGATAGTGGCCTTTTATTTTCTCCTAAATAACCTACTGTGCATGGCCTCCAAATTGTGTCATGCTATTGTCTAAATCAGATAGATTATCAAGAAATAAAGTAAATGTAGCACAGATAACATAACTGATAATCATGATGGTTTACATTTGAGTAGAAATTTTCATTTATTCAAGTGTTTTCATTTTCATGATTTTATATGTAAACTTTAAGGGCAGCTATTACTCCAATTTTACTGATGACGAAATTGAGATGTAGATGTTACATGACTCTCCTAAAGCATGCAAAGCAAGTAAAAATTTTATTCAAACCATGAATTTAGGAATTTAGGTCTTTTAACTAGTTATTTCTAAGCCTTCACACTATCCAACTTGATTAATCAAATATGGAGTGTGATAGTGATTTTTTTTTTTTTTTTTTTTTTTTTTTGAGACGGAGTTTTTTTGCTCTTGTCACCCAGGCTGGAGTGCAATGGCGCGATCTCGGCTCACCGCAACCTCTGCCTCCTGGGTTCAGGCAATTCTCCTGCCTCAGCCTCCTGAGTAGCTGGGATTACAGGCACGCGCCACCATGCCCAGCTAATTTTTTTTTTTTTTAATAGAGACGGGGTTTCACCATGTTGACCGGGTTGGTCTCAATCTCTCGACCTTGTGATCCACCAGCCTCGGCCTCCCAAAGTGCTGGGATTACAGGCTTGAGCCACCGCGCCCGGCCGATAGTGATGTTTAAAATGTATTAGTGATAAATGCCTACTATCTATTCTTAATATTATAAATTAATGCTATGTTAATAGAGTTGTTCTACCAACTGACTATAGATGCCATAACACCAGATTAACAATTACTCTGAAAGCACTGACACTGGTTAAGCAAATCATAGATCTGGATATCAGTTTAATCTGTACATATTGAACTCCAAATGCATATCTTATTTGAATGTAAATTAACTTACTACAGGTAAATTTTTAAAAAATAATTTCTATACAATAAAGTTGTTTATGAGGCACCACAGTTTTTGAAAGAATGTTGCCTAAGGGTCACCTTTTAATTTATAAACTCTCTCCACCTGGGCTTGATTAAGAGCTGGGTCTAGAACATAACTGCATAAAGGACCAACTTATTTTCATAACTAGAACCAAGCAATCTTCCCTTAAATTATAAGTTTGAAATTTTCTAGCCTTAACATGACGTTGATTAAATTTGGGCTTCAGTCTTTTGAAAATTTAATCATATTTGTCCCTGTCTTAAGATTTTAAAAAGATACAATCTGCTATTTAAGAGATGTTATACTTGTGTGTATGTGTGTGTTTGTTTACATGTGTTCCATTAAACCATTTAACCTGTTGGGTATATCAATGTCTGCAACATTTTCTATTCTGAGATAAAGAGGGATAACTAATAATGCTACATTTACTTATCTGTTTCTACACTTGCTCATTAGTTTTAAGTTCAACATATGTTTTCTGAATAAATGGCTAACAATTGATTAATGCAATTTAATGAATTATTTTCAAAATTACAATTTAATTTGCTTGATTTTAAAACTCAGGCTATTTTGCCTTAATAGACACAACTTCAAATTCTGTTAAAGCCAAAATGATGGAGGTGGTTGAAGAATTTTTACAAACTTAAGAACCTTGCTTGTCTCTGATATCTCAAAATGATTTTCTATTTGTCAGATAGAGAAGTAGGACTGTTGTTTTCAATGCTAATAATAATGAAAAGTCACCACTAAACAACAATAATAATAAAAGAAAAATAAAGCTGTTTCTTAGTAGAGAAGCACAAAAGAAATTATCCTAACTAGAATTCCGACTGCCAACATTCTACAATTTTATATTGAATGTGAGTCTACCATTCACGAGATGTGTGATTAGAAGTGGAAGTATGTGCAGATAAGTCTCTATAAACACTTCAGAGAAATAAGAATTTTAAAAATGTATAAAAGTTGATATTATTTGTAAATCTATTTACTTTGCAGTGTCATTTATAAAAATGATTTGACATTTTTCTTAAGACTCTGCAATTGAGCCTTTATTAAGCTGTAATGAATTCACCACAACACATTAATTCTTAGCCAAATTTGAATAACATTCAAATTAAGCATATAGTTGATGCAGGCATGGCTATGTCATCACATTTAGCATAATTTAATTTAATTTAATAAGGTTATCTACTTGGCTTTAATAGAGCTTCTCAATGAAGAATTTGCCAAGTTTGAGCCAGAATGAGTATATTTCCTTTTAGTCAGTTTTAGAAATATGTATTTATTAAGAATTTGAATGTAGAGGCAGGAGGCAAAGAATTATTTCTATCACATGATGAGGTAACATGGATTAATAGCCCATATAAGGAATCCTAATACTTGGTTCTATATTCACCTCCTTATTAACCCAATATATGATATTGGAAAAAATCAATGTAGCTCAATTTGCTCACTATAAAATTTTTCTCATACACTTATGAAAATAACATAAAATTATGTATGAAAGTAATATAAAATGGTTTTTCATATGTACTTCTTAGCAGTGCAAGAGTACAGATAGATAAAATATAAAAGTGAAGCATTTTCATGAAACCACCATTTAATGCTGTTAAAACTACTGATGCGTTTCTTCCATATCTAATCCCACTGACTCATTTTTCTCTTATCTGCTTTTAAAACTCTGACTTTGAGTTTCTGAAGTTTTATTACAATGATTGAATGTGGAGTTATTTTATTGTATTCTGCTTTGCATCCACTGCTTTTCTAGTAAATTTATATAAACATATGGTAGTCCTTCTCATTCTATTATCTCTTCAATTTTTTCATCTAATTATTTTTCCCTGCTTCATCCTCAGTAATTTATTCACCTCTATCTCCAAATCAATAATTAAGTCATTTGCTGAATGTAATCTGCTGTTCAAACTGCAATTTGTTTCTGATTTTGATGATTATACATATTTTAATTAAACTTTAAAAATAAACTTTACAATACAAATTTACTTTCTTTTCTTATTAAGTTATGAGTGTTTTGAATATTTTGTAGACAAGTACTTTATGAAATATGTCTTGCAAATATTTTCTCTAAGTTACTGCCTTGCCTTTTTATTTTTTTAATTATATCTTTCATACAGCACAAAGTTTTAGTTTTAATAAAGTTGTTTACTTGTTTTTTTCTTTCCTAGATGATGCTTTTTGTGTTGTGACTAAAAAGTCATTGCTGCACTCAAGGTTACCTATATTTTTTCCTGTGTCCTTTCCTTAAAGAATTTTTTTATTTATGCCTGTGTTCCATCTTAAGTTAGTTTTTTTTTAATTGAGAGATTTGTGTCTAGATTTTTTTTTATGTCAAAGTCCAATTTTCCCAGCACCATCTGCTGAAAAGTTTATCCTTCTACATTAAATTGCCTTTGCATCTTTGTCAAAGATATGTTGATGATATTTAGGTGAGTCGATTATGGAGCTCTCATTTTTGTTATATGGACCTATGTGTCTATTCTTTTGCCAATACCATATTGTCTTGATTATTATAGCTTTATAATAAATCTTGAAGTTGGGTCATTTCAGTCTTCAGACTTTATTTATTTATTTTTTTCAGTATTGAGTTGGCAATTTCTGGGTCTTTTGCCTTTTGATATAACCTTTAGAAACAATTTGTGAATATCCACAAATAACTGGCTGCAACTTTAAATGGAATTGTATTGAATCTACAGATCGAGTTGAAAAGAGTTGGTGATCATATAAAGGGTGTTTTGTTTATAATTTCAAATTACAGTGTTTCATTGCTAGTGTATAAGGAAGAAATTGACTTTTATATATTAACATTGTATCCTAAAACCTTGCTATAATTGGTTATGAGTTCCAGGAGGTGTTTTGTTTTCAGATTATTTGGGAATTTTCTTATAGATAATCATGACTTCTGTGAACAAATACAGTTTTTTTTCTCCTTTCCCAATCTTTATATATCGTGTTTTCTTTTATTGTGTTATTGCATCAGCTAGGACTTGTAGTACAATGTTAAATAGGAACCATGAGGGGGGACATATTTGTCTTGTTCACTATATTAGGGAGAAGGTGTATAGTTTCTTATCATTAGGTATAGTATTATCATTAGCTGCAGGTTTTGTGTAGATGTTTCTTCTCAGGTGGTGGGTATTCCCCTCATTCCTAATTTGCTGATTTTAAAAATCAAAAATGGGTTATTCTGCAGCTATTTATATAATCATATACCTTACATACTTGGGGATAAAACTCCACTGGTCATTTTGTGTAATTATTTTGATACATGGTTGGATTTGATTTGCCAAAAAGTTTCTAAATTTTTACATTTATGTTTATGAAATATTTGTGTGTAATTTTTCTTTCTCATAATATCTTTACTAGGTTTTAGTATTAGTGTAATGCTGGACTCATAGAATCGGTTAGATTGTGTTCCTTTTGCTTCTATTTTCTGGAAGAGATTGAAGAGTATTGGTATCATTTCTGAGTTAAATGTTTGCCAGAATTAACCAGTGAAATCATCTGGACCAGATTATTTCTTTGAAAGGTTATTAGTTATTGATTCAACTTATTTAATAGGCATATTAAATATTATGATGACACATTTACTAAATATTATATATTTTTCTGAGTTTTCTTTGCTTGTGTTTTTTAAAGAACTGGTAAATTTCATCTAAGTTAACAAATTTGTAGGCTTAGAGTTATTCATAGTATTTCTTTATTATCATTTTAATATTCATGGGATCAGTGGTGATAACACATTTTTCATCTCTGATATCAATAATTTGCATTCTCTCTTCTTTTCTCTGTTAGCATACCTAGAGGTGGATACATTCTACCAATCTTTACAAAGGACCAGTCTTTGTTGGTTGATTTTCTTTATTGTTTTCTTGATTTTAATTTCACTGGCTTCTGCTCAAATTTTTACTATTTCTTTTCTTTTGTTTGCTGTAAATTTCTATTACACATTGTTTTGTAGTTTCCTAAAGTGGAAGTTAGGTTATTGATTTTAGATATTTCTTCCTTTTCAAAATATGAATTAAATGCCATAAATTATCCTTTAAATTTTCCTCTACACATTTATTTTATGCATCCCACACTTTTTTGTTGAGAATACTTTGAATATGCTCTTCTAGCTATTTTGAAATATACGATATATTATTGTTAATTATAGTCACCCAACTGTGCTATCAAACACTAGAACTCATTTCTCCTATTTAACTACGTATTTGTATTTATTAAAAATCTCTCTTCATTTCACTACCACAACACATAGGTTTTCCAACTTCTGGAAGCTATTATTTAAACTCTGCCTCTCCGAGATCAACAATTTTAGCTCTTACTTATGAATCAGTATATGTGATATTTGTCTTTCTATGCCTGGCTTATTTCACTTAGCAAAATGACCTTCAGCTTCACACGTGCTGCTACAAATGACAGGATATTATTCTTTCTTATGACTAAATAGTATTCCATTGTGAATATATACATTTTATTCATCCATTCTTTTGTTCAAAAATACTTGTTTACTTTTTAAATTTCCCTCAAAGTGTCTTTTTTTGGTCCTACGTATTTAGAAGGGTGTTTTTTAACTTTTAAATATTTTGTGAGTTTCCAGCTATCTTTCCATTGCTTTTTGTTTAAATCAATTGTGATCCATGAGCCCACTCTATGTGATTTCTATTCACTTAAAATTGTTACGGTATATGTCATGTTCCAGAATGTTGTCTACCTGAGTGACTACTATCCCAGAATACACATGAGAAGAATGTGTATTCTGGAGTTCCTAAATGAACTAATCTATAAATGCTAACTCGATCAAGTTTATTGATGGTAATGTTTCATAAAATTATATCCTTTCTGATTATCTGCATGCAGTACCTTTGAATTCCTGATTGAGATTTGTTAAAGATTACAATTGTAATAATGCATTTATCCCTCCTAATGTTCTACCAATTTTTGTTCTGTGTTTTGATGTTCTATTTAGGTACATACATATTAAGGATTGTCATGTTTTTTGCAGGATTAGTTTCTATATCATTATTTAATTCCCATCTTTATCCTTTATCACATTCTTTGTGCTGACATATGCTTTGTCTGAAAGCAATAAAGTTATTCCAGCTTTCTTTCATCTGTGTTAGAATGGTATATATTTCTTCATTTCTGTACTTTTAATTGATTTGTTTTATTGTATCTAAAGTTGGTTTCTTGCAGGCAATATATGGTAAGATTTTGATTTTTTGTCTTCTCTAATTTGTATATGTAGACCATTTACATTAAAAGAGATAGTTGATATTTGGGGTTATTATCTCTCATATTTGCTACTGTTTTCTATTTATTGCATTTATTCTTTATTCTTCCCCCCTTTTCTGCCTTCACTAAAGGTGACATTATACAATTGAACCTAATAATTGTTAGTAGCTTATCACAGTTCAGATTTGCCATGTATATTTGCCTTTGCTATTTAAAATGCAATTTCTTAGGAGAAAATTCTGAACCTTTAATCTCCCCCAACCACATTTGCAAGGGTTTGCAAGTAGATAGAAGGCTTTGAACTCCACATCCTAATATACTTCTTTATTTGACTGGACAGTACCTGTTAGACATTTGGAAAGGGTGGCTGCCTTATTATGAACATATACTACATATGCATTTGCCTAGAATAGTATCAGGTGACTGTTTCTGTTAGGCCTCTATGCCTAACCCACCTTGCCAACATCCACTTTACATAAAAGTAAACCCAGTTTTCTTTATTCAGATGTGTTTGGGACATTTGGATCATAGACCTTGTAACATGATAGATCGATGCAAGAAGCTGAATTGCTTCAGAAAATCTAATTGAAAAGAAAACTGGATGTTGGTGCCTCAACAAAGATGAATAAATATAAAATGCTGTAGGCTATTACCAAGTTATAATTCAGAAATGTGACACTCCCATTTCTCTTTACCTACAACCTTAGACAGAACTTTACGGGTTTTTGTTTGTTGGTTTGATTATCTTTCCAAAGACTGGCTAACCTAGTAGGCCTTCTATGTGGTATGTTTACTGTTTTCCAATTATTAAAGAAATCAAAAGAAAGCCAATTAATAAAAATAAATGTGGAAATTACCAGAATATAAAATGATACAGGCCTTCCAAGATTATAACAAAAAAAAAAAAAAAAAACAATGAGAAGAAAATAATGTTTTGAGTAATAAATACCTCTGTCAAGGCATTATGCTTTCAAAAATGTATCAAACTTCCTATTTTATGAGATTAAGAATAATGTGCTCTCTCATTATAACAGAGAATAATTTATATGTCTATATGACTAAAATAAACTTATTTGACTAGAATTTTTTTTTCTGTATAACCAGAACAAAATTATTTTTTGGTATAAAATGAACTTCTCCCTTCTTCCTCCTTAAATTCAGTTACAAAAGGTTTAAACATGGCTCTATGCCAATTTGTTTTGTTTTGTTTGGTAATTTTATAAGTTTAAACCAGCAGCTGTGCATGTTTCTGCAGTTCTGAAGTCAGGATTTATATATATAATTTTTCAACTGAGAAAAAAAATGTTAAAGATATCTTTAATGAATCACATGAAAAGCAACTGAAAGAAATACAATACCAAAGATGATGGCTTATTTGTTTTTCTTTTGTTAGCTTACTTATTTGCAAGATTTATAATGGATCTGATAATAGTCCTCCCTTAGAATAAGGCTTACCTTCCTACAAATTGGGTGACTTAATTTTTAATGGAGTAATTCAGGAAATCAAGTAGACCTTTGAAATCTTATATGGTGCCAAGAAGCAGGTTTGATTAATTTTATGTAAACAACAACAACAACAACAAATGTTCAACGTCCCTCCTCTGTACCCTTATCTTACTCAAATTCCTCCAAGACCAAAGCAGGACCCAGACTGCCGCTGAACTTTTCCAGGATGAAGGTTAGAAAAGCAAAACTGCTGGCTCAGCAGAACTCCTTCAGCAATACCCATATTTTGCCAGATCAGCTTCAGAATTTCTTTTTAAATTTAGCCTCTCATTGGAAGAGATAAAATATTATATTTGGTGAAGATTATATTTTTGTAGGAATTGCTAAGTGGTGCCCCCCCACCCCACCAAGCATTTCGTTATGCTTGAATGAGAAAAGAAAGGATTCTTAGGTCTCTCATCCAATTTTCTTTCTGTGCCTTCATATCCTTCCCCCTTCTCTACCTTTCTCACTCACACCCTGAATTTTTAAAAGCAACCTTTGCCTCATATGCAGTCTACAAGCCACCTTTGTCTCTCTACTCCCATAGTTAAAGCTTGCACCCAAGTAAAAGGCATCACCTAGAATCCACACCAGATTTTACCCTTTCTTTATTACTCTAAGAGTATAAAATAATGCTTTCTTTATTACTCTAGAAAGTCTTGTGGAGATATTTTACTCAATAAGATACACTCAATAAAGCTGTTCATATCTTGAGTCGTTATTAATTCAAGGCTCTCAGTATTCAAAACTTAAGACACAGCAGTAGCTTTGAGGATTTCTCACCTTTACCCTTTTAAAGATAAATTTTTGTTGGTCACAGAAGGAAAGTGTTTTTCTTCTCATTTGATACCTACCCTGGAAACCTGGTAGAAAGCTATAGATTGTGCTAACTAAACATTAGTGTTGATCATGAGTTAGATCCACAAAACATTTTAGCTTCAACATTCCTAATGAAAAATGAAGTGAAAATGAATAGAAGCTGGTATCCTTTTACATTAACTTTTGAAATAAATTTGATTTCATTGATTCAGTATAAAGAAAAGCAAGAAATGTTTCGCCTTCTAGTTGTCTTCAAACAAAAATCTGATTGTTTTCTGCCTTCTACGTATTCCGTCGATAAACACACCACAAGCAAGTTTCTCCTGCCACCTTTTCTATACATAAATACACAGAACACTGCTCATCAGATTCAGGAAATAAAAGACAGTCAGTGACTAAATAGTCTGGCAATTATCTAGTAAATACTACTACCAACAGCAAAAACAGTTTACATGTATTGGATGCCTTCTGCATGTGAGGCATTGTGCTCAATGCTTATGCAAATCATCTAATCAGATCTTGATCACAGCCCTACTGAAAGCAAGTGGTATTATCATTAACCCATTTTTCCGATTTTTTTAAAAACTGGAAACTTAAAAATTAAGAGATTCTCTTCGTATCTCTTACTTTTTAAGTCTCAGTGTTTTGTTTTTTTGTTTGTTTGTTTGTTTTTAATTGAAGAGTGGAAACAACACACCAGAGCCTGTTGGTGCAGTGGGGTGGGGGGAGGTAGAGTATTAGGAAAAATAGCTAATGCATGCTGGGCTTAATACTGAGCTGATGGGTTGATAGGGGCAGCAAACCACCATGACACACGATTACATGTGTAACAAACCTGCACATCCTGCACATGTATTCCAGAACTTAAAATAAAAATAAATTTTTTTTAAGAAATTGCCCAAGGTGTGCAGTTGTGATTTATAAATGGTAGTCTTTTCCATAGAGGGCAAAAACATGGCATAAAATAAAATGTAATACAATCGAAGAACAATAGAATAAACAAGATCCAAAAGCATAGCATTCACAGTACCAATAAAGTCCAGCTTGTAAAAATGATTTTTTACATATACTTTCTTCATTCTAAATATAACTACTCTTAAAGGAGTAAAATCTGTAGACACACATAGAACTAAGAACTGAAAGCCGAACAAAATATGCAAAGTCAATTTACAGAGATACATAGATGCATTTCTCATTATCAGAATAACTCAGAGGTTAACAGAATGTCAATTTTCTCTAGTTTTCAACAGTCAATGCTGATTTAGTGTTTAAGAATTGAGACACTAACAATGAGAAAGAAGGCAAAGCTTTTTATTCTTGTAAGAGTCATTCAGCTATCTTGAAGTCTCCATTTACCTACAAAATATTGATTTAAGGCACAAACTCTAATACAAAGCTAATGTTCCATTTTATTCCTAAAAGGCTTACATTTAAGTTATTGCCAGAACACTTTCCAATGAAAATAATTCACAAGTTAAAACTGATTTACTCGATGAAACTTCACCTTCAGCTGCTGTCCATATTTTATGTCACCAGGCTAATTCTTAGCTTTCCATCAATGTACAATCAAAAGTATGCTATTTTAGGTCTGTATGCAAAGATATAGCTTCTATAACAGAGCTGATAAATTATCAAATCCACAAATTATGTTTCAATTTCAACACTTATTCCAAAATATATCTGGTCAAATACATTTGCCTTCTTGATAACGACTTCTAGTAGGCATTACACACACATTCGCATTTACTCAGGTACTGTGATCAGAGAATTTTGGAACTTGGATTAGGTTTCAATTCCAGTTGTGTTCTTTAGGACATATCACATTAATTCTCTAGGACTTAATAATTTCTCTGTAAAATTAGAGTATTGGACCATATGATAGTAAGAGTTCCATTCAGGTTTAAGATCCTAGGACCTCAGATTTTAGATTTTCAGGACATTTAAATTATTTATGCACTGATTCTCATATAAGCAAAAAAAAAAATGTTCCATCAACACTCTCAGGCACTCATATATAAATGACACATGATTTCACTTGAAGTGAGAAAACAGTCATAGTTCATGCTTTTATTTTCATTATGTCCTCTCATGGGCACTTGCTAATCTTTTGACTTTACATGGAATTTTTGTTAATTACATGTTTATTATATTTTCCTTGAATTTATTGTATTTTTGAGTCCAGCAAGTCCAACTAATTATGGCTATGGATTGCAAGTTGTGGCAACTCATTCATTCACTAACTCATTTTCTGTTTGAAAAAAAATCGCAGCTCACTGCCAGTGCTCATTTCATTTTACATAAACATTCTCTTTGAGGCTGAAGAAAATCTGACTGATTTTCAATGTGAAGATAAAATATAACTGTTCTTAGAGTTATTTATGAACAGAACTTGTCTCTAATCCTAATGTAATAGAAATGTATATGATGATCAGTATTTAATAAATTTTTTTGAGGTGTAGTCTCACTCTGCTGCCCAGGCTTGAGTGCAGTGGTATGATCTCCACTCACTGCAACCTCTGCCTCTGGGGTTCAAGGGATTCCCCTGCCTCACCCCTCTTAGTAGCTGAGATTAAGGGGCCCACCACCATGCCTGACTAATTTTTATATTTTTAGTAGAGACAGGGTTTCACTATGTTGGCCGGGCTGGTCTTGAACTCCTGGCCTCAAGTGGTCCACCTGCCTCCCTCCTAAAGTGCTGAGATTACAGGTATAAGCCACCACACCCAGCCTAATAATTTTTTTGTGTGTGGTACATTTCAAAGCATGAAACAAAAAAAGTGGAACATCACATTCCTCACAAAAGTGTCACCTTTCTCTTGGGATCTTCTTGCCATGCTTGGCATTGCGTGAGCAGCAAAATTTGCAGTGACTAGTTGGATTCTATTTCCCTGATGTTGATGGTATGGCCTTGGGGAAATATCTTCCAGTCAGAAAAGGTGAGATATTATCAAAGCACAGACAACCTCCAAGGCATTGCTGCCCTGGCTTGTGATGCTTTTCCAGCATTCTTTCAATAAACATCAGTCTGAAGTTTACATGGCTAATTATGTGCTCAGAATTGTTGTTCTTGAACAGGATGTAGGAGTTCAGAACTGTGATATTAGAAGTTGGTAAGTGATTTCTCATGCCAAATCTTGTGCCTATTGTGCTCAGTTGGATAGGAAATGAGCATCTGATCAGTCAAGTCCACTGCTCCCATAGTCTTGTTATCAACCGCAATGACAAATGACTTCTTACTTCTCTTTCCATTTCTGCTGTCTACTTCAATCACAGTATCATTGTGTAATGTTGACAACATTTTCACTTCCTTCTTGTCACATCATTTCAGTGCCTTAAGTTCACCACAGAATTAACATCACATGTAGGAATGCTACGTTTTATAGGATTTGACATTTTCAGCTATTGAGACTTATTATATTTTGTAAATGGAAATACCACTGCTAAGCCTAGAATGATTTAAATAGAATAATGTCTATCTGCAAGTTATCTAGGAGTAAATGTTGCAACCACAAGTGTCGCAGGCCAGTATTTTTGGGGCAAATGGGAAATGGGTTAATCCATTCATGCATTAATTTAGCACATATCTATTGAGTGTCTATGACATGTTAGCCACTGATCAAGGCACTGAGGAAACAGGCCGAACATAAATATATTTCTTGTCATGGCACTTACAGTTCAATGTTGGAGACAAAAAAGAGAGCAATAAATATTACAAATCATGCATAGTTGTAGAGGGAAACAGATTGTTGTAACATAAAATAATTGTGACAGGTGAGGAGATGAGAAGAAATCTGATTGAGAATGTGTGGTCAGTGAAAGCATCCCTAAGAACTGACATGTCAGTTGCACCCTCAGGAAGAAGAAGATACTAGCTATCTGTAGGGCAGTGAAAAGGTTGTTAGAGTCAGGGGAAAAACATGTGAAGAATTGCTGGACAGGAAAGAAGTGGTAATGCTTACGTTTAGTTAAAGAAAAGAAACTCAAAAGGGAGTGGTTTAAGATGATATTAGAGACACAGGCAGCAGTTAACATTGGCTGAGAGCTTATTTGGACCAGCAATTCTTTTAAGCATTTAATATGGATTATGTCCACTGATACTCATAGTACGCTAATGAATTCAGTATTACCATGACTAGCTCCATTTACAGATGAGGAAAAGAATTCATGAAGAGTGAGAGTAACTTTCACAAGGGTACCCAGTTGTAAAGAATGATGCTGAGACTTTATGTAGTCTGACTTCAGAGCACATGCTCTAAACCAAAACATAGTATGGCCTCACAGACAGTGGTCAGATGACAAAGGGCCTCTAGGCCACTAGAAAGGATTTGAGTTGAATTGTAAATGTAATAGATAGCTATTCAGCCATTCATAGTGGCATAATCTAAACTGTTTTAAGGAGACCTTTCCAGCTGCTATATGGGGAAGACAGGTGGAAATAGAGACTAAAGAAGAGCAAACATGGGAAAATCATCTCAGGGAACTGCTGGAAAGACCTAGGAGTGGCAAACACTATTGGTTGCTTATTCAGCAACCATTCTTCCCCTTCCTTCTGGACGATGGAGTTCCACTTTGATGAATTTTAGAAAAGTACTGATGGGTTTTAAAAAATCTAAAACAGTAGTTCTCAAACGTTTTGGTCTCAAGACAGCTTTCCACTCTTAAAAATTATCAAAGACATCAATGAGCTTTTGCTTGTGAGATTATCTACACTTATTTATTAAAATAGAAATTAAATCTGACACAACTTAAAAATATGTATAAAATAATTTTAGAATACAAATAATAAACCACATTACATACTTGTATAAATAGTAAGAAGAGTAGCTTTGTTTTACATTTCTTCAAGTATCTTTAATGTATGGCTTAACAGAAGGCAACTAGATTCTCATATTTGCTTCTGCATTTAATGTGTTACAATATGATATTTGACTGAGCTATATGAAGAAAAAATGGCCTCACAAAAATACGCAGATGGAATAGAAAAGAGTTTGTAATATCATTTTGGGGACACTGTGGATTATTTTCTTTAATACTACACCAAAATGTAACATTAGGTAATTTTTTATGAGTCAGTTGCAATGTAGGATTTGAAACCACATTGATAAATTTTTCATAATCAGTTGCACTAGAACCCATTTTATTTTACTTGGAATGGATCTGATTTTGTACTATCATGCATTGGTTATTTGGAAAATTCTGGCCCATGGAGTTTACCATACCTTCCAAATATTGACATTTCATTATAACAAAAAAGTCACATTCATTAATATTAATATTAATCAAAAAAGCCCTTATATATTGGGAATCTGTTAAGTTCATGGTGGCAGATTAAATTTACCAACATTCTAATTTTTGTTTTAAAAGCTAATTTACATCATCAGCAACATATCCTTTATTTTCCTGGTAATGACAAGTTCAGTTTGTTCATTTTTAGAAGAACATCTGACAAATTATTCTGTCTGAATAGCCATGGTTTATCTATCAGACTTTCTTTTAAGTGAAAATATATTTCCATGAAAAAACTGACTAGTTTAGTTCATAATCCAATTACACAAGTGCTTTTGCTCAAGGTAGATCTTAGACTTCAAAATGCAGAAAGAAGGTGGGCTTCATATACATTTCCCACTTTGTAACATCCAATATTAAAAGAGGTATTCAAAGGTCAGGTCTAAAATTAATAAAGTTAACATTTTCAAGCTGCTGCATCAAGGATATTCTTAAGGAAAACTAGCCCCTCCTTCTCTTCTTTCTCTTCCTTTCTATTGTGTATGTAACAGTTAAGAATACAAAGACTGCTAGTACAGTTTATTGTCACAACTACCTTTGTACCATCAGTGCAAATTTCAACACAGTGAATATGTGTATAAAATCTTAATATTATAAACAGTTTTGACCTATCAGATCTCTTGCAAAGGGATCACTGACCTCCAGGGGGCACTGGACTGCACTTTGAGAATCCCTGCTCTAAACCAACGCTGGTAATGTCAAGGCTTTTCTTACTTATGGGAAAACTGTTCAGCTTTTTGGCCATTGAAATGAACAGAAAAACTGGGTGTTAGCTTGGAGGCTTAAAGAACAACTGTCATTATATATTGTAAAAGAGAGGATATTAAAATGTTCTTATATCCTAATGATAATGATTGAGTCGAGAAATAGGGTTGGCAATACGAGAAGACACAAGGAAATGAAACTCAGAAAATAAGTTTAATGGAAAGTCAGTGGCCATGAATTAGAAGCAAGTAGTTCTGTAAATTAAATGTTGGTAAGAAGGGGGATATATCAGATTTAATAGATGATATTATATCCGATGCATCTATTTTCTCAATGAGGTGAGATCATCAGTTAAGTATGGGGTGTGGTGTGATGATTTGAGAAGAAGGTATGTAATAGTTGTCTGAAGGAATGGCAAAGTGAACCTAGTAAAGAAATTCACTAGGATTTCTAGGCAGTGATGAATACCATTTTAAGATTTTAAACGTGAAATTAATATGATACAATCAGTTAATATGTATACTTTTTTTAGTAACATTTGTCTAGTTAAATGCAAATATGGAGAGGCAGTATTGGCTTCATCTACAAATGAGATTTGACCAAGTGTATGAAGGTTAATAATCTAGAGGTTTCAATGAAGTAAAAAGAGTAATCACATTATGTTCTAGAGTAAGTATGCCGCAAGTATAGAAGGTCAGAGAGGAAAAGTCTATAAATTATTCTTGGGAAAAGCAGCAAAGGAAAAGGGACTTACAGAGTGCCTACATAAATTGGTTATAAGCAACATATAAACAAGGAACAACAAACTGTGGAAAGCCGCAGGAGGCCTCTGAGGAGGAAGGACCCTCCATGCCTCATGTTCCAGTGCAGGGTGACCTAGGCTCTGTTATAAACATTGTGCTAAAGGATGTAAAATCCCTTCATAGCACTATGATGTAGCCAGACTTGTAGGCTCCTTGTAAGGCCCACGTTCCATCAACTGCATACAGAAAACAAGCTAAAGATAACCACATGTTCTTGTTTTGTGAAAGTCCCAAACCACCACTGTTATCAATCCTTGGAATGACACACCAGATCTGGCTCACTGATTCACTCAACCATCATGCTACCCACTCCCCACCATCACTCCACCCCACCCTATAGATCAAAGTGATTGTAATCAAATAAATAGTGTGGGTGATCACAGCTTGGGGCCTTCACTACCTCCAGTAATAAGCGATGGGCCCCGGTCCCACTCTTTGCACTCTTAATCTGTCTTTTTCTCATTCCTTTGTTGCCACCGAACTCGGAGTACCCATGGGTGATGTAGGGCTAGATCCCTACATTCTGATGCCCAATATGGGGCTCATGGATCCCTGCGTCCTGGCACCCAATGTGTGGGGCTCATGGAATCCCTAAAAACTATAGTTTTAAATGTGACACAATTACAAAAGCTAACAAGACCCAAAATGTGGCCATGAGAAAGGCTGGCTGTATTGTGTTGGTGGTAAATGTTTTTGGAGCTAAGAAAGTAAATTAACTGAGAATTCAATTTATTACATAGGTAATCATCTTGCATACTGAATTTCCATGACATGATAACAAATCTTGGAGCAAAGAAGAAAGCAATCCAGGAATTAAAAATTTCAATTAACAAGTAGGAGTCGGTGGATGACAGCAATAAAGAGCAGAAGACAGTGCTTAACTGGATAATATAAGCCTCTGTATTCATTTAATGAGAATACTGAAGTTTCTTAACATAGGGCTCCTCATATTTTTGTAAGTTTTCTTTCACTAATTATAAAAACAATACATTTACATTATGAGAAATTTTAAAAATACAAATATACACAATAAATAAAATAAAATTACTCATAATGACACTACTATTTCTGTTTTCATTTCTAAGTATATGCATATAAAAGAAAGGTAAAACAGTGCCTAGACTTTTTGCAACCTTTTTTCTTAATATATCTTGAACATTTCCCAGTATCTTTCTACATCAATGTAAACAACATTTTTAATGTTAGATTAATATATCATTGTATGGAAGCATTAAATCATATTTCTATTACTGCACATTTTTCCATTATAAATAAGGTTGAAATAAATATTTTTCTACATAAATCTTTGTATGTCTAAAATTTTTCTTAGAATAAATTACTAGAATTGAAATTGCTGGGCTGGGAAAAAGATATGATCAATTTTAAACTTCATGATACATATATATAAAACACCTAAAGTTTGGTATCCCAGTGAAACAATTTATTATTTAAACCTTAAGGAGATAATTCTTTTTTATTTTATGGACAATGCAAAGATATATCACATTCTTTTAACTTCTAGTAGTTTTGATATTGTGTTCTTGAATTCTTCTGCTGAGACTATAATTGAAGTTTTCAGCAGATGAAAATACTAATTGTTTAAGGATGTTTAAGTTATTATAATATATCCATTTTGTAGTCCTGGCAGCAAGTGAGCTTTCTCTCATTTTGAAAGTACGAATGCTACAGGGGCAACTGGGACAGTACAGAAATCAGTATACAGAATTATCTTATATGTACCTTCAGGGGGATCCTTAAAAGCTGTGTTTCTCAACCTTGTTTTATTATTATCCCCCAAGGGGAAATTGAATTAAATTCAAGTTCTACAATGAGAACATATGGGCACAGGGAGAGAAACCTCACACACTAGGTCCTGTTAAGGGTTTGGGGGACAAGGGGAGGGATAATATTAGGAGAAGTATCTAATGTAGATGACGGGTTGATGGGTGCAGCAAACCACCATGTCACATGTATGCCTATACCCATGTAATAAACCTGCAGGTTCTGTACATGTATCCCAGAACTTAAAGTATAATATAAAAAAAGGAAATTAAAAGTTAATATAACAAAATATCACTCAGTAAAAAGAATGAATGTTGGTGGGGATATGGAGCAACCAGATCTCTCATGCATTGTTGGTTAAGAGTGTGAAATGGTAGAACCACTTTGAAAAATAGTTTGGCAGTCTCTTAAAACATTAAACATATCTCCAGCTAAAAAAATAAAAATAAAAATTCAAGTTCTATATAAACCAATAAAATTAATTAATTAATTAATTGAATTATATTAAGTTAAATTTAAATGTTTCTTACTAAGATAAACTAAATTGTAAGGAATAAAATTTTGTGAAGTAGAGCTTTGGAAGGCCCAAAGCATTGTAATATCTAAGATTTTTCCCCCTGCCCCCTAAAACCAACTTGTACCCACTGGGGGCCATATTGCCCCCATTCAGAATCTGAATATTTAAAAGAAAATGAGTCCCCAAGAACTAACAAAAAAAAGAAGTACCTTAATTGTGAGCCACTCTTTTTTTAAGCATCAGGCAATTATGGATTTTACTTACCTTCATATAGTCAGAACAATTTTGAGATAACCCCCAAGATTCTTTCTCCTGTTGTTAACATACTTTCTTCCAGTTAGTTAATCAGACACTAATACAAGTGCTGATCTAAATTTAATTTACAGATATAATGTAAGTCCTAAATCACTTGATTTAAGACAGAAGATTGCAAGGCAGGCCTGATCTAAGGTCAAGTGTTCTTTAGGGCTCTTCCTAGTGACAGAGATTTGAAGTGTGAGAGCCTCTTGAATAGATCTCATAGCAAGGTCTTGAGAGTGTCTTAGGAGCTAAGGGTGGTCTTCAATCTACTGCCAGCAAAACACACACACACACACACACACACACACACACACACACACCCCTCAATATTACAACCACATTGGAAATTAATTCTACCAACAACCTGAGCTTGGAAACACATATTTCCCCAAACAAACTTGCAGAGGACACACATGGCTAACATTAGATTTCAGTCTTGTGAGGTCATGCACAGAGAACTCATCTAAAATATTCTGAACTCATAACCTATGGAAATAGTGATATAATAAATGGGTGTTTATTTTTTATCTCTAAGTTTGTGGTAATTTGTTACACAGAAATTCAAAACTAATATATTCCACAATCATGAATCGTCATTATATTGCATATTATTCCTCCCATTCTTTTGAGGGAACAAAAATTAAATATTGGAGTGTGCAAAGGCACTCTTCTTTAACAAACTCTAGTTAGGCCCCTCTAAGCCCTCTAGGATTAGATCTTGGCATCCATCCTTCTTTGGCATACATCACTCAGTTGTAGCAATTTTGCTAAATCAGTTTAGTGAGAATCCTCCACCCTCAATATCTGATCACTTTCAATGTCTTATCAAATATATCCTAATCCCCCACAATTCCCTAAGTGATATCTGATCACCTTGGCCTGCCTTTACCAAAAATTCTGTTAGATCTCTTTAGCCAGAACCACCACCCCCCCCACCAGCTCCTGATGTTTCTTCTTAGGAAATTTTTTATTCACTAATTCTCGCCTTGCTTTTTGGCTATAAATCTCCACTTGTCCAATGCTATATTTGGAATATGGGCCAGTCCTATACTAAAGTCTCTTTCCCCCATTGTATTAGTTCCCAAATACGCCTATGTTTTACCACTTTTCTGAGCAACTTTGGTTTCTCTTTGGCAATTGGGTAAAGGAAGTGATGACAGAGTCTCTTTTTTTCCAACATATGCTAAAACTCAGAACAGTTGTGACAGGAATAAAGCTTTTGTTCTTTATGAAATGCAGCATGGTGAAGTATATTCAAGCTACTTATATGATTCAATAGTGTTTCTTTCATAATTATAATTTAATGATTCCTGCTCTTTCCAAAATAGTGCATTTGGTGTAGATAACTTAGAAAATATATATAAGAAAAATGAGAAAATAAAAATTACAATTCTACCATACAGAGATAATTGCATTTATATATATATATATATATATATATATATATATATATATTTCTCCATTCTAGCCATATATCCATACTTATATCTATATTTATAATAAAAATTGAGACATTCATGTATTTTTTAATAAATATGGAATACCTATAACAGTCAGTACTGTAGGAATGAATGCAGCCCTTAATGTCTTTTCCTTTAGGAATTTTAGTAGTCAAACAGGAGAGAATATAAAAAGATAAAAAAAATATTTGCTAAGTCTGATGGTGATAAGTGCTTTTTAGAAAAAATGGAACAGAGTAACGGGAATAGGTAGTGATGGAGGCTGCTATATTACTTCACATAGTCAAGGAAGATTTCTTCAGGTAGATAATATTTGAGCAAAAAACTGGAAAAAAAAGTATGCCATAAACCAAGTGGACTTATGAGGGTAGATAATTTCAAATGGGGGAATAGCAAGCTCAAAGGGTCTGAAATGCAAATGAAACTGACATGTCTGAGGAACAGCAAGGAGATAAGCGAAGTTGGAACAGTGGAAGTAAGGAAAGATAGCTGGGAAAGGAGATCAGAAAGGTAGCTGGGGAAACAAATCAACGGGGCCCTACAGGTTTATTATTGATTTTGGATTTTGTTTTAAATGTATTTGGAAGTCACTGAAATGTTTCATGCCAAATGTTAACACAGATTTTTTTTTTGTTCAAAGAATTACTGCAACTGCTATTTGGAAAATATGCTGCAGAAAATCAAAAACAGAATCAAGCCAACTGAGAGTGGCAAGAATGGTGTGAGATGAGATCAGAGAGGTGGTAGAAGGTCGGATCAGGAAGAAACTATGGAAAGGACTTTGGGTTTTATTCTGAGTGAGACTGAGAATAAGCTGTTCAAAGCTGAAAAGAATCAAAGAGATTAATTAGAAAGTTTCTTCCACTAGTCCTTGGTTACTTGGACCAAGTTAAAAGCTGTGTTGAGAAACAGATTATGGAAGACAAAGTCAAGATTTTCTCATAGTTTTAATGTGGGATGTAAAAGAAAGAGGGAAGAAAAAACTGTTCTTAAGATTTTTGGCAGTACCAACTGGAAAACCTGAATTGTCATTTACTAACATGGAGAAGACTGAGAGAACAGATTTTCCTGGGAGGGGTTGAAAATAAGGTCCCATTGATCTGCTTTCCCAGCTAACTCTCTTGACTTCATCTTCTAGATATCTTCCTTTGCTCAATCTGTTTCAACTTCACAGTCCTCATAACTCTTCTCAACCGAGTAAGTGCAAAAAGAGAAGCTGTTAGGACTGACATCTGGAGAGCTCCCACATAAAAAAGTCAAGAAAATAAAGAGGATCAAGCAAAGAAAATCAAAAAGTAGCTTGGGTCATGTGTGTGACCCTATGGCCAAGACAGGAAAGACGTATCATTATAGCTACTCAATGAAGGGAAAAGAAACAGCTTCCCAAAGGAAGTATAAGGGCTGAACAGACACAAATAATGTAGGCTACAAAGTTGTCTGTACTATTTTGATACAATTTAAAAATGCAGTAAATGGCACTGTGGTTGTATCTTTGTTAACTTGTCTAATTATTTATTTATGATGAATTCCTTGAACTAGAAGTTCAGAGCCAGTGAGCAAAAATATTTTGATATGCTTATTGAAATGTTGCCTTTCAGAAAGGAAATACTCATTTATATCTACACCAACAATATACATGTGCTTATTTTTTATTTAATATCTAACAAAAATGTTATTAAAAATACTCTGCCAACTTTATAGTTGGGTAACAACCCAGTTTGTTAAATGACATTTATTTTACTGATTATAAAGTAATTCATTACTTTTAAAAATATTGATCAGTCAGCTACATGTCTTTTCTAAATGAATTGCCTGTTTGTGTTCTTTGCCTAGTTTTTTTCTATTCTGTGTAATTTTGATTTTTACTTTTAATGACATATAACCCATGATCATTGCATGAAATATAGAAAACATAGATAATCAAACTAGATTTGTTATAAGTATAAGAAGAATATATATATATAAGAATATATATATAAGTATAATATATATATATAAGTATATATATAAGTATATTTAAGTATAATATGTATATATATATAAGAAGATAACACTGTTAAGAATTTTGTTAATATACAGACATAGTCTCCTTCCCATCCTTCCTCCCTCTTCATCTCTAATCTCTACAGACGCTGTTGATCTCAAAATAGCATCATTCCACATATGTTCTTTAATAGTTTATTTCCCTTGCTAAAAATAATCTTTGTTTGTACATGAATATAGGTATGTGAATGTGTGTGTGATCAGAACTTTCACAATAGTAAAATACAAATATCATAAAGAAGAAAATAGAAACTGCACATACTAAATATCAGTGCAATGTTGTTCTTTATCCTTTCACATTTTTACTTGTTTGTATGTATATATGTGCATGACTAGATTTGGAACCTCATTTTCTACTTAAAAATTGTCATGATTACCATTTCATGTCAATATGGCATTGTGAATTTTCAAATCTATATATTCAATAAAGAAATTGGAAAAAAAAAGTCTAACAGAATGTGCATTATCATTCTTTTTTATATCTGTCAATCTTACAGAAGAAAATTATTTAATTGCATTTTCTGGATTACTAATGTGTTTGAAAGATTTTAAAAAATGTGTTGCCATCATTATTTATTATTTTGTGAATTCCTTATTCATTTCATGGTTTCTTTTGAATTTTTCTACTGTGTATCTATTTTCTTAAAAATCAAACCTGATTTATAAGGGTTAAATATTAGGAATATTATAATTTTAGTGTATGTGTTGTAAACAGTTTTCTAGTCCGGGATTTATGTGGTATATTAATTTTTGTCTATGTATTTTATAATGAGTGAAGGATATTAATTTCCTATGTTAGTTATGTCCCTTATGATTTACCTTCTTTAATATCTTGCTTAGAAAGTCCTTCATGAGTTAAATATTTACCTGTATTTATTTTTTGTTAGTTTAACTAAGGAAGAATTATCATTTAATTTACATATTTAAAGTATAAAATGTGATACATTTTAATATATATACTCATAAGACCACTATAATTAGGAAAAAAATATATATCTGTAACCCCACAAAATTTCTGTATGCCCCTTGTAATCCTTACCTTTTTTCCTTTCTTGTCCATTTGACATTCCCTACCTCCTATCACCAGGCAAGCACTGATCTTTCTGTCAGTATACATTGCAAAATGTTATATAAATGGAATCAGTTTGTAGCATTTTTGTGTCTTCTTCTGTTAGTATAATCATTTTGAAATTCATCATTTTTTGCATATATCAAGAGTTCATTCATATTTATGGCTTAGTAGTATACCATTGTACGAGTGTACCACAGTTTTTTACACATTCATTTATTGATGGACATGTGAGGGGCTTCCAGTTTGGTTTTACAAATGTAGCTGCTATGGATTCTGTACAAGTTTTTGTGTGGAGTATGTCCCCCCGCCCCCGGGTAAACACTAAGTACAGATAATACAGTTGGTTTATGTTTAGCTTTTAACAAGTTTGCCAAACTGTTTTCTAAAATAATTGTGCCATTTTCTGTTCCCTTCTAGCAGTGTATAAGAGAGTTCAGATGCTTTATAACTTCTCCAATCTTGTTACAGTCTATTTTACAAAAACTTTCCATATGTGCAGGGGCACTTATAATGGTTTTTATGTCCATTTGCCTGATGAATAATGATGTTTGAGATTTTTCTCTGCTTATTAGCCACTCATGTGCCTTTTTTGGTACAGTATCGATAAAAATCATGTCTATTTTAAAATTTGCATTGTCTATTTCCCTATTACTAAGTTTTGAGAGTTCCTTATGGATTCCAGTTGAATGTCGTTTATCAGATATGTAATTTTCAGATGTTTTCTCCCAATTATTTTTTCAATTTGCCAATTTCCTCCATGTGACCACATGCTTCATAAAAAGGCCAGAGGAAACCATTCTCAGCTTCAGAAGATAATCTGTATTTGGATTAAGTCAATTATGGCAGTCCCATACTCATTGCCAGGAATTTATCTAGGCAGAAATATTTTATCCAATTATAGCAAATAAGAATTAAAGAAACATCCCCTGAGATGGAGGGCTTCTGGGAAAAGTTTCACCCACTGTTAAAAAGAGATAGAGTTTATCTTCTTCCACTCTATGTTGTCGTGTCCACATGGGACACTTGGAATTGAAGTATCCATACTGCAGTTTCAGGAGACTAAATCGAGGACAAGCTAGCATGTTAAGGATGGGACAGCAGAATATTTAAAATATCAGCCCATGTAATGATGTGAATTTGCTGAACTAAGCAATGATTCCCAGGAATCATATTAGCTGGGAACTTCTTGATGTGAGAAGAAACCTTTTAAAAATGAGTTAGGTTTTCTTTGTTGCAGCTACATACTTTTTAATTCATACAATTAAAGCAAAATTCATGTTGCTTTAAATGTTTTATGGCATCAAGACATAAGTAAAGGGATAGTTAGTTCAAGGATTAAAAATAAGTGTGCTGGCTGGGCATGGTGGCTCACGTCTGTAATCCCAACACTTTGGAAGGCTGAGGTGGGCAGATCATGAGGTCAAGCGATCTAGACCACCCTGGTCAACATACTGAAACCCTGTCTCTACTAAAAATACAAAAAATAGCTGGGCTTGGTGGTGTGTGCCTGTAGTGCCAACTATGTGGGAGGCTGAAGCAGGAGAATCACTTGAACCTGGCAGGCCCTGGTTGCAGTGAGCCGAGATTGTGCCACTGCACTCTGGCCTGGCAACAGAGCAAGACTCTGTCTCACAAAAAAAAAAAAAAAAAAAAAAAAAGTATGCTGCCAGAACACCAGGAAGAGAATGAAAGAATTGGGATTACTGTTTAAGGATAACAGTTAAACACAAATTTCAAGGGTATAGAGAAACCCCTGAAACTGTAAGTGGGTGCAGGTCTTTTGAAAATACATTCTTGATACTGAGTTTTTCAAATTCATTAGCTTCAGATGATAAATTATGTGTTACTGTTAATAAGCAGTAACACATAATTTTTAGTAAATTAATATGTACT
Source organism: Saimiri boliviensis (assembly GCF_048565385.1). Classification (NCBI taxonomy): domain Eukaryota; kingdom Metazoa; phylum Chordata; class Mammalia; order Primates; family Cebidae; genus Saimiri; species Saimiri boliviensis. The sequence goes on from NC_133470.1 coordinate 94,369,916, forward strand.
ACCTCCATATCTGCAAGAATTTTATTTTTTTTTCATTTTTAATTTTTATGGGCACATAATAGGTGTATGTATTTATGGAGTACATGAGATGTATTGATACAGGCATACGGTGTGTAAAGTGTTCATGATATATAGTGGGGTATCCATCCCCTCAAACATTTGCTTTGTGTATTACAAACTATCCAATTGTACTCTTTATGTTATTTAAAAATGTACAACTAAGTTATTCTTGACTACAGTCACCCTGTTGTGCTATCAACTACTAGGTTTTATTCATTCTTCTATTTTTTCATACCCATTAACTATCTGAGCTTTCCTCCACACCCCACCACTACCCTTTCCAGCCTCCCATAATCATCCTAGTACTCTCTATCTCTGGGAATTCGATTGTTTTGATTTTTGAACTCCATAAATAAGTGAGAACATGTGATGTTTGTCTTTCTGTGCCTGGCTTACTTCACATAGTATAATGCTCTCAAGCTTTTGCCAGATATACTATTGTAGATGAATGTTGCTTTCCTTCAGCACTTCAAATATGTCATGCAACTCTTTTTCTGGCCTACAAGGTTCCTGCTGAAAAGCCTGCTGTCAGATGTATTGGAGCTCCATGTTACTTGTTTCTTGTCTTTTTTGTCAGATGTATTGGAGCTTCACGTTACTTGTATGTTACTTGTTTCTTTTCTCTCACTGCTTTCAAGATCCCTTCTTTATCCTTGATGTTTGGGAGTTTTATTATTAAATGTCTTGAGGTAGCATTCTTGGGGTTATTTCTGCTTGGTGTTCTATAACCTTCTTGTACTTGAATATTTATATCTTTTTCTAGGTTTGGGAGGTTCTCTGTTATTATTCCTTTGCACAAACTTTCTTATATTTTTTATACTGTTGTAGGACTTTCTCCTTAGTTCAGTTAAAGATAGGATCCTTGTCAACAGCCATGAAATATTAGGCTCGCAGAGACCTTGAAGGTTGAGAAAAATGGAATTTACTGGGCAAAAACTTAAAAAAAAAGGGAAAACAGGGACCCTCAACAGAGCGAGAGTCCTGCTAGTATATGTTTCCCACCTTGCAGATTGAATTCTAGGTTCAACCCAGGAAGAGGAGGAGCCAGGCATCTCCCCACCTACAAACGGTGAGAAATTCTGTGGCTCCACCCCAGTGTGCACTCTAAGTACACAGACTTGCTGGAGTTTTTCCCAGGATCCCTTTACACTTGGTTGTCTTACTACCTCCACTTTAAGGGCAATCACTCTTCAATCTACTCTTTTGAGGGTGTTTTCTGGATCTTGTAGGCATGCATCTTTTTTTTTTTAATTTTATTTTTATTTTATCTTCTTTGACTGTGTATTTTAAAATAGCTTGCCTTCAAGGTCACTGATTATTTATATTCCTTGGTAAATTCCGTTGCTAAAGGACTCTGATGCATTCTTTAGCATGTAAATTGCCTTTGTTTTAGCTCCAGAATTTCCCCTTGATTCATTTTAATTATTTTAAACTATTTGTTAAATTTAGTTGAGAATTCTGAATTCCTTCTCTATGTTATCTTGATTTTGAATTTCCTCAACACAACTATTTTGAATTCTCTGTCTAGAAGGTCAGATATGTCTGTTTCTCCAGGATTGGTCTCTGTAGCTTATTTAGTTCATTTGGTGAGGTCATGTTTTCCTGGATGATGTTAATACAAGATGTTCTTCAGTGTCTGTGTATTGAAGAGTTATGAATTTATTTTTGTCTCCCTTGTTGGGGCTTGTTTGTACTTGTCCTTCTTAAGAAGATTTTCCAGATATTTGCAAAGACTTGGGTGTTGTGTTCTAAACTCTATCTTATTTAGGAGCATCCCAAGACCAGTAATACTGTGGTTCTTGTAGAGTCATAGGGGTAACACCTTGATGGTCTTGGACAAATCAGTAATTCTCTGGATTACCAGGTGGAGACTTTTGCTTTTTTCCTTTACTTTCTCACAAAAAAATGGAGTCTCTATCTATGTTCTGAGCCACCTAAGCTGGGAGTGGAGTGGCACAAGCATCCTTGTGGCCACCACCAGTACGACTGCCCTGGGTCAGACCTGAAGTTGCACAGCACTGGGTCTCACCCAAGGCCTGCTCTATCAACTCTCTGGCTTTGGCCTATGTTCATTTAAGGCCCAGTGACTCTACAATCAGCAAGTGGCAAAGACAGTGAGGTCTGTGTCCTTCCCTTTAGGGTGGCAAGTGGCTTCAGGCCCCAGGTGGGTCTAAAGATATTATCCGGGAGTCAGAGACTAGAGTCAAAACCTTAGGAGTCTACCTGGTGTTCTATTGTACTGTGGCTGAGTTGGCACTGAAATAATAAGATGAAGTTCTTCACATTCTTCCCTCCCCTTTCTGAAGGCAGAGGAATTTCACCCCAGAGTCAGTGCTACTTCAAGCCACAGGGATTAGTGACAGACTACCTATTAGAAGTATCATCAATGTTCCCTAAGGCTCAAGGGCTCTTAAATCAGCTTGTAGTAAATGCTACCAGGTCAGGGACTCAATCTTCAGGACAGTGGGATCTCCTCTGGTCCAGGGCAGGGCCAGAAATGCTGTCTAAGAGTCAAGTCCTGGAATCAGGGACCCCAAAAGCCCATTTGATGCTTTACCCTCCTGTAGCAATGCTGGTGCCTAAGATGTAAGATATAGCCCCCTTTACTTTTCCTCTGTTTTTCTTAAGCAGGAGTTTCACTCCATAGCCACCATAGCTGGGAATATACTAAGTCTATCCTGAAGCCATCAAGTCTCAGAGGTGCACTGAAGGACCTTGTATTTGTCCATTTCATACTGCTATGAAGAAATACCCAAGAATAGCTAGTTTGTAAATTAAAAAAAAAAAAAGTTTAATGGACTCCTTGGGGAGGCCTCACAATCATGACAGAAGGTGAAGGAGGAGCAAAGACATGTCTTACATGGCAGCAGGCAAGACAGTGTGTGCAGGGAATTGCCCCTTATAAAACTATCAGATCTAATGAGACTTATTCACTATCATGAGAATAGCATGGGTAAAACCCATCCCCATGATTATATTACCTCCCACCAGGTCCCTCCTATGACATGTGGGGATATGGAAGCTACAATTCATGATGAGATTTGGGTGGGAACACAACCAAACCATATCAGACCTCCAGGTAGTACCTGTGTATAGCTGCAGGTATACGCAGGTATATTCATGGCCTAAGGGCTCTTCAGTTAGCAGCTGATGAACGCCGCCAAAACTAGGTACTTTCCTCCAAGGCAGTGGGTTCCTTTGTATCCCAGCTTGTGTCTCAAAATGTCATCTGGGAAGTAGGGCCTGGAATGAAGCCCTCATAACTCTCACCAGTGCCCTATCCTGCTGTGGTCGAGCTGGTATCCAAGATGCAAGGCAAAGTCCTCCTCACTCTTCCCTCTCCTTTCCTAAAGTGGAAGGAATGGGTCTCTTTTGGAGCTATGAGCTGTGCAGCTTAGGTTTAGTGGAGGGTTGATACCAGCACTCCCTTGTGTGTCCTAGCTGGTATCTCGGTATGTTCCCTCTCCTCCAGTTCAGTGTTTCTGGGCCCAGTTCAGAACTAAGACTCACCTAAGAGAGTCATTCGTTATGACCTAGATTGCATTTCAGATTTACTTGGAGACACAGCATGCTATGGCCCTAGGTAGTGATGTTAACAGGCACTCAAGTAAAGACTGCTGGTCTTGGTGACTGCCCTCTGGCTAGGGCTGGTTTAAATGCTCCATCCTGGGTGGGCATCAGCTGAATTTGGTCTGGTTTTCCTTCCTGATCTAACAGGACAACACTGAGTTCAATGCCTCACAATTGCCCTGCTCTTTCTACCTCAGAACTGAGAGATGCTCTTTGCAGCATGCTGCTGCTGCCCAGGGGTGAAAGAGGGGTAGCATCAGCAATTCAAAACTGCATTTTCTATCTCTTCAGTGCTTCTTTCAGCAATACAAATATAAAACCAGATATTATGAGGGCTCACCTGATTGTTGGTTGTTATGAAGGTATTTTTTCCATGCAGATAATTGTTAAATTGGTGTTTTGTGTGGAGTCGATGAATGGAGTTTTCTATTCTGCCATTGAGCTTTGTCTCTCTTTGTTTATATCTGCAAGGTTTTAAATATTTATTCAATTTTCATAGCAACTCTATGACATAGGAACTGTTATTTTCCCAATTTTACAGATGAGGAGAAACTGAGGCATAAAAAAGACTAGTTACTTGCCCAAGTCACAGAACTAGCAAGTAAAAGAGCTAAAATTTTTGCTGTTGTTATTTTGAGACAGAGTTTCACTGTTGTTGACCAATCTGGAGTGCAAAGGGGCTATCTAGGCTCACCACAACCTCTGCCTCCTGGGTTCAAGCAATTCTCCTGCCTCAGCCTCCCGAGTACCTGGGATTATAGGCATATGCCACCGTGCCTGGCTAATTTTGTATTTTTAGTAGAAATGGGGTTTCTCCATGTTGGTCAGGCTGGTCTCAAACTCCTGACCTCAGGTGATCAACCCACCTCTTGACCTCCCAAAGTGCTGGGATTACACGCATGAGCCACCGTGCCCAGCCAAGAGCTAAAATTTGTTACCAGGCTTTTCATTTTACAGGAAATGTAACTGAAGATAAAAGAAGCCATACAACATTATGACTTTCATTTGCTTAAAGAGTTTCTTCATCTGATTTCAGCATTTTTCATACCTTTATATATTTGAAACACTGAACTGTAAATGAACAGTCATGAAAGTGTGTCCAGTTTTACTTATGATACTGCTTACACAGATTCTAAGGTGTGTGTGAGCTTTGGTGGTTTGCTTTTCTCAACACCAGTGAATGCTCACTTTCTGAGATGCTTACGGATTTAGGGTTTATCCTGCAATGACTATCCTTCATCTGACATTTGGCCCCACTACCTACCCATCAGAATTTTGGGGGGTGTTAATATTCTTTGGTAGAATTTTCCTCCAATTATTTCCTAGGAGGGATTTTGCTTTGAATGTTGTCCTTCCTCCAATCTACTTGCACCTGTACATTATCTTACAGAAATTATGCATATTTCTCTTAGTTTGGAATTCCTTTGCTGATGCAAGTGGGAATTTTGGAGGCTATTTAAATCACTTGATATTGGATGTTATATTAATCAGGATGACTCTTGATTCTGGTATAGAGATTGATTTATTTATCATACATATTATAGAGGCAGATTATATGACATCAATTTGAGGGGAACTGAAAAGGCACGCCTTTGTTTCTCAAGAGACTCAGAGAAATTAGATTAATCAAGAAAGGAAGATTTATACTAATGACAATCTATCGATGGCAAATTTTGTCTTGATCATCCACCCCTAGTTACAAGAGCAGCCATCTTACTTCAAAGGATTGAAATGGGCTCTATAGATGCTTTGTTTCCCTTGGAATCGTGAAGAAAAGTGGCATTTTTGCCTGAAGAAAAAAATCAAATCTTAGTATGGATAGCGAAAAACAATTTATATGGACAGAACAAACAAATAAGTAGATATTTGTCAACCAAACATAAGGTTAGTTTGGATATATGTTTCTTTTATTTTGGCACTTATTGTCTTGTTTTGTAGAAAATGAACTCTTCGGTAGTTTTCTATTAAATACAGAGATCTTGCAGGATAAATAGCTTCTTACATAGGGCTCATTGCCCTAGAATACAAGGACAGTTTAAAGGCTTTTCCTTTCAAGAAAAGCCTTTCTAGGTAATACATTTCTACATGTTAAGGGACAATTTGGAAATGAATAAATCCTAACTGGGGCCTCGTGAATCCAGAATTTATTAAGAATCCAGAAGCTAACAACTCTTAAGCCTCTTTGCCTATATTTGCAGGTATATTTAGGAAATAAAATATTTATCATTAAGCATCTCTTTGACATGTGTATGGTAATATTTTGAGGACTAACATTTTTTTTTTCTTTTCTTTTTTTCCTTTTTTGAGACAAGGTCTCACTCTGTCACCCAAGCTGGAGTGCAGTGACACAATCTCAGCTCACTGTGCAACATCAACCTCCAGGGTTCAAGTGATTCTCCTGCCTCAGCCTCCCAAGTAGCTGGGATTACAGGTGCCTGCCACCATGCCAGGCTAATTTTTGTATTTTTTTTTTTTTAGAGACGGGGTTTCACCATGTTGGCCAGGATGGTCTCGATCTCCTGATCTTGTCATTACCCCACTTCAGCCTCCCAAAGTGCTGGGATTACAGTTGTGACCCACTACGTCCGGCCTAACATTTCTTTGTTCTAAATTGTTCCTGTACATTGGTAAGTATTAATTATGAAAAGACTAGTCCTCATTTGGAATTAACTGGCTAAAGATTTACTAATATAAGATAATATATCCTTATTTATGCTGTTTTACCATTTAAGCAAGGATATTTTTGGGGAAAATATGGCCATACTTTCTGTTTGTGGGACATTGACCACATATTTGGAAAACACAGCTCCATATTTAAGGATTGAGCTAACATGGGGACAGTGAATGGGAATAATGAATTAAGGTGCCTTATGAAAGGCATTTAAGGACAATGATGGGTGTACAGCTTTGTGTGTGCCTCCAAATTTACATCATTAGCATGAGGGGTGGAACCCTGCATTTGGAGAACTCTTTGAAAACATACTAAGAACATTTTGGAGAATGGGAAATGATACCTTCATTGATATTTTTACCTCTGAGTGAAGCCATATCATCTGAACAAATGTTTCTCTATTTGAGTATGTTTGTCTACGCTTTTAGGTGTAGTATGTGGTCAACATCTTATTTATTAGGTTGTCTTTTGTCCACGTTTTTAGGAACAATTAAGTGATCAACTTTTTTTTAATTTGATGTTGTATGAAGATACTTTGGATATCAACAGCTTTTTCAGGGCACTTTTGATACAAACAAATTATTTCAAGGGCTTCTTTCTAAATATATATAGACACCATTTATTGGTATATTCTTAATTTTGATTATTTGTCACAGCAAGCAGAGGAAGTTTTGAACAAACAATTTTGTGCGTAAGATTTATGTTCAAGCATGACAACACAGTGGTGTACAAACACTTCATTCTTTGTTAGTTGATAATAGTGAAGAGAAACCTGGATTCATGTCTACCTCTATAACTTAATAGATGAGTGCTACTGCCAAAATTATTCAATGTTTCTAAACCTCAGTTTTCAATCCAAAGAAAATGAGGAAACAAATAGTCCCAAGCCTGTAAGCTTACTGGGATGACTGAATGAGATATGCATGCAGATTACTTAAAACAATGCCTGACATATAGTAAATGCTCAAGGAGTTTTGCCATTCTTGAATAAATGATAAATGCTACTTTGCATACAGCTTGTTACAATTTATACCCTTTTTCCCATCCAGATATCTTATAATTTTTACTCAAAAAACGGTTTTTCCTTTTATTCTATTACTGAATGCTTTCAAAATGAGTTTTTAAGGACACTATGTATCTGTTACTTTTTAATTCTTCCTCTTTCAAACTGATATGATGATAATAAGTAGCTTATTTCATAGCTTGGCAAAATGTCATTGTGTGTATGCTGGGAAAATTCAACATAATAATATTAGGGTAGATGGTTTACTGTCAGTATCTCAGTTAATCTATCCAGAAGAGCAGTATATAAAATATTAGTACTTTAGTTTCATTCACAATGAAGCCAAGTTTCAGAAAAGGTAAGTAACTTGCCCAAGATCATATATCTAATAAATGACACCGTCAAAACTTTATAACAGGCCTGTTTGACTACAGAACTGTTTTCTTAACCACCATAATTATTTCTCCATTGTAAATTTAAAAGTTCTATTGAGTTGTAGAATTCTATTATTATTGGTATTATTATTTAATATAACACATAATAACAACTAAAGAATTTAATTACTCTGTAAGGAAGATTTTCTTCCCACTGTTTATGTAACAGCTGAAGAAAAGATAGACTGAAAGTAAACAACAAGAAATAGGGAACACTATAATATTTGTGAGAGCCTGGACTATTGTAATAGCTGCAGGTCTGAGGATAAAGAGATATCCATGAACTATTATATGAGAGACAATGATATTCCATAATGGAATAGATGTGTCCTGTGTAGGAAAGATAATATAGAATGTGACTATGGGTATCTGAATGACCAACCAGATAGTAGTATTATGGATTAGATTGAACTGAATTCAATTGGAAGGGTAAGATTTCCAAGACAAGATAAAAGTTTAGTTTTCAAAAAGTTTAATTTGCTAATAATATGGATTCTAAAAGTTAATTCAATTAAGAAAACTGGGTAATGGTTAAATATTTCCAGGAAAGATGAGATGTGATCACTGTGATATCAGTAAGATCTTTGTTTCTCTACGTCATTATTTTGTATTTCTGACAAGACATCCATCACCATACATATTAAATTATTCCTCTCTCTGCTTTAAAACTTCCCTTGCAGCATCATATCCTACTAGAGAAAAATAAATTGGAAGTTTGATTTGTCACCCATTCACCATGAAGCCTCAGTCATAATTAATTGTTTCCTGAAATATATTCTCCTTATCTAGGAAGTAAGCATAAATACAGTATGAAGATAAAATGAGATTACATGTATGAAAATGTTTTAATACACACTATATATCCTTAGAAATTACAGGGAGTTTTAGTATATCATGCCTTCCATTGCACCCCAAGAAAAATCCTCATTTGGATTGGCATTAATACTACATTTCTACATTTTCTCATAGTTTTATGTTCTTCCTGGATTGTTAGTTCTCTTTCTCTCCACTAATATAAATTCCATCCATGCCCAGCTAACTCTATAATCTTCTGACAACTTCCTAATGTCGGCCAGATACACATACTTTTGTTATTTAAATGTTTCAAGCAAGGGTGCTTTGTTCTGTTCTTCTCACTTAAGCTACAAAGCACCTTGAAGATAGGTCACCTTCTCTTTTCTATGAACAGCTAGTAAATAATAATAAAATAGGATTATATTTCACCTCAATTTCTTTTTATATTTCAAAACATTACATATTGTTTCATCTTCAGGGAATGGAGAGTATGATTCTGGAAATGAAACCCTTTTCTTTCCTTGAGATCTGATATTTAATCCTCATTGCCTTCTTTCACAGAGCTGTACTTGTCTAGGCAGATTAAATTCTCCTTTGCTTTTCTCCGTCAACTTTATTTACATGGTGGGTGATTTATGGTGATATAATATTTTTTAGCAGGAAATTTTCTACATGCCATATATATTTATGCATTTCTCATCTTTAATGACTATTGGAAGTGTTTTGGCCATTAACATCAACAATAATTGCTGTCTCACTAGGTATTACTCAATATACCCCCAAAGAGAATATGATTGGAGTATATCAGATAAGATTAGATTTTCATTCAATAATGAAAATAGATTTGTAGTTTTTCTATAGTGTCTAATTAATTTAATGTAACAGTATGATGAATTGATTCACTTTACTGGTAATTGCTACATATTTATGGGGAATAAGATGACTGAAAACAATATTCTCTTCCTGAAGGTATACTGATATGTTAACACTTTAAAACTGTCAGCCAGAGCCAGGAAACACCATGTCGAGATATAAATCAAAGCTATTAAGGTTGCTTGCAGTAAGGTTACTGTGGCTAATTTTCAGGTTCCCTCCTCCATTAATAGATAAGAAAAGAATTCCTGCAGCACACTTAAAATATTCTTGAAATTGTTCTTTGAGATGTTCATATTTCAGCTGTTTCCCTGTACTTTCAAGTGGTTCAGAGGCACCTTTACTATTCTTAGAATTTAACTATACTCACCTGAACAATGACATTTTCAAAGATCCATCTTTCTTCTTCCACTCATTAAAGTCAAGTCATATTTCAATAATTTCTTATGATTTGTGGAATTTGGTGTCTTGCTTCCTTCTTAATATGCACGTTGTTCAAGCTTATTCTCCAGATAATTAGCTTTTAGGCCAAGAACTAACATTACCCTATACAAGGCTTTAGAGTCATCACTCAAGGTAAAGGTGGTATATACGGCATCATAAAGATACACTGGGGCAGTTGTTTCATTGAATTCAACCAGGGACTTATAAAACACTACCTGTCATTTGAGAGAATTCTTCATTTTAAGAGTGAAAAATATGGGATTGTTTTACTCCTTTGTCTTACTAGAGTCCTAAATTTTGGAAATAGAGAAAACAGGGAAAACCTGTTTCTCCCCTTGCCAAATATATAGTTGTTACATTTTAAAAATTCCTTTTTTCATTTTGACATTTCAGTACAGAGGCTTAACCTTACCAATTAATTTGCTCAGAGCAGCAGCTTTTAAAGCTGTTCACTGAAGCTTCCAGATTGATTTATTCTTCAATAAATTTTAGACTTAATGAGGTAAATGTTAGGAAAAATGTTTCTGTTAATTTTAGTGTTTGGTCTGATTTTTAGCTTTTCCTGCTATTTTAGAGATATTGCATGGGCTACTATGCAGAAAATTTGTTGGTTGCTCTTGGAAAGCTATTTGAAAATACTTTTGTGAGAATGAAACATTTAAATGATATAAAATAATGCATAAAATGTGTTGTATTATACAAAGACTTATAAAAATCTTGGAATTATTAATAAATATCACCAAAATCTACTACAATTAAAATCTTCAGAAAACACTTGATTTTGTTTAATAGAATTACTAAGTTCATTATTCAATATGTTTCCTAATACATTTGAAGATAATAGATTATGTAACTGGGTATAAAACATGATTATAATACAAATTTTTTTTTTTTTTTTTTTTTTTTTTTTTTTTTTTTTTGAGATGGAGTCTTGCTCTGTTGCCAGGCTGGAGTGCAGGGGCACAATCTCTGCTCATTGCAACCTCCGCCTCCCAGGTTCAAGTGATTATCCTGCCTCAGCCTCCAGAGTAGCTGGGACTACAGGAGTGCACCACCATGCCGAGCTATATTTTTTTTTTTTTTAAGATAGGTGTTACACCATGTTAGCCAGGATGGTCTCAATCTCTTGACCTTACGATCTGCCTGCCTCAGCCTCCCAAAGTCCTGGGAGTACAGGCATGAGCCATCACTCCTGGTCCCACAAATATTCTTAAAAGCAGATATCTGTGACTTCTTATTGAAGATGGAAGACATTTTACCTCCCTTCTCCTTTTCTAAAGCCATTGAAATGACATTAAATACAAATAACAGAGGGGAGGATTACCATGGCAGATGGGAGGCAGGACTAGATTGCAGCTCTGGACAGAGCAGCATGTGGAGGCTTGCTTGCATTGTGAATTTTAGCTCCAGATTGACTGCAAGAAGAAACCAATCCAGAGACGACCCACAGATGCTCTGAAGAAAGTGAACTGCTCTTGTAGGACCTGGGAGATACCCCAAATACTGTACGTGCCATGTCCCAAATGCAGAAGGGAGAAAAGGAGAGCCTGCTCCCCCAAACACACATCACCACAGGAGAAACTGAAGGTCTGTTGAGGGAGACATTTCTGAACTTACCTGGAGCTGAGCCAACTTAGTGAGCCAAGCGAAATCCAAGGGTAGAAGTAGCAGCAGAAAGGCTCTCCAAGCTCCCTGGGACCCCACGTAGGCCATTCCTGCATGACCCCACAGGGATTCATCCACTGGGAGGGTGGCCAGAGGAGTCAGGGGTAAAACTCCCCAGGGAGAACAAAATCTCTTGTTCAAATTGAACTGTGTAACAATGTGTATGGAGAGAGAAGCCCCCTGATCAGAACTCGGGATGGTGTGCAAATTTGGTGTGCAGACTCCACAGGTGGGGGAAGAACCAAGCCCTTTTCTTTCGCAACTGGGAGGCAGGTAGCCTGGGAAAGTTTTCAAGCTTGGCTCATCCACCTGCAGGAAACAGACTCAGGAGTGTTGAGGGTGGGGGTCATGGTGGGAGTGAGACTGGCTCTTCAGTTTGCATGGGATCTGGGTGAGGCCTGTGACTGTTGGCTTTACCCCACTTCCCTGACAACCTGCATGACTCAACAGAGGCAGCCATAGTCTTCCTAGATACACAACTCCAGTGACCTGGGAATCTCACCCCTACCCCCCACAGCAGCCAGAGCAAGATGCATTCAAGGTAACTTTGGCCTCAGACACACCTAGTTCTGCCCCCACCAGATGGTCCTTTTCTACCCACCCTGGTAGCAGGAGTAAAAGGGCATATAATCTTAGTAGTTCTAGGGCCCTGCACATTACCAGTCCTTCTCCATACTACTATAGCTGATGCTCTCTGGAAAGCACTACCTCTCAGCAGGAGGCCAACTATCACAAAAATAGAGCATTAAACCACCAAAGCCAAGTACTCTCATGGAGTCCATTGTATCTCCTCTCCTCGCTACCTCCACTGGAACAGGTGCTGGTATCCATGGCTGAGAGACCCATAGATGGTTCACATCACAGAACTCTGCAGCCAAACCCCAATGCAAGCCTGGAGCCTAGTACCCTTGCTGGGTGGCTAGACCCAGAAGAGAGACAACAATCACTGCAGTTCGGCTCATAGGCAGTCACATCCATAGGAAAGAGGGGAGAGTACTACATCAAGGGAACACCCCAAGGGACAAAAGAATCTGAATGCCCAAAGTCCACAGGCAATGAAGAGGACAATGAATGTAAGGTACATCACATTTCAATACTAACATTGATTGTAAATGGCTTAAATGCTCTACTTAAAAGATACAAAACTGCAGAATGTATAAGAACTCACCAACCATCTGCCACCTTCAGGAGACTCAGCTAACACATAAGAACTCACATAAACTTAAAGTAAAGGGGTGGAAAAAGGCATTTCATGCAAATGGACACCAAAAGTGAGTAGGGGTAGCTATTCTTGTATGAGACAAAATAAACTTTAAAGCAACAGAAGTTAAAGGAGACACAGAGGGATGCTATATAATGGTATAGGGCCTTTTCCAACAGGAAAATATCATAATCTTAAACATGTATGTACCTAACACTGGAACTCCCTAATTTATGAAACTATTACTAATAGATTGAAGAAGTGACGTAGACAGCAACACAATAACAGTGGGGGACTTCAATACTCTTCTGAGAACACTAGACAGATCATCAAGACAGAAAGTCAGCAAAGAAACAAAGGATTTAAACTACACCTTGGAACAAATGAACTCAACAGATACACACAGAACATTTCCTCCAACATCCACAGAATACACATTCTATTATATAGCACAAGGAATTTTCTCCAAGATAGATCATATGATAGGCCATAAAACAAGCTTCAATAAATTTAAGAAAATTGAAATTATGTGATCTCTTAGATCACAGTGAAATAAAACTGGAAATTAACTCCAAAAGGAACCTCCCAAACCATGCAAACACACGGAAATTAAATAACCTGCTCCTCAATGAGCATTGGGTCAAAAACAAAATCAAGATGGAAAGTAAAAAATTCTTGGAACTGAATGACAATAATTACCCCATCCACCAAAAATCTCTGGGATACAACTAAGGTGATGCTAAGAGGAAAGTTCATAGTCCTGAATGACTACATCAAAAAGACTGAAAGAGCACAAACAGACATTCTAAGGCCAAATCTCAAGGAACTAGAAAAACAAAAACCAAACCCAAATGCAGCAGAAGGAAATAACCAAGATCAGGGCAGAACTAAATGAAATTGAAACAAACAAGCAAAAAGATAATGAAACAAAAAGCTGGTTCATTGTAAAGGTAAATGAAATTAAAAACTATTACAAAGATTAACCAATAAGAGAGAAAATCCAAATAACCTCACTAAGAAATGAAACAGGAGATATTATAACTGACACCACTGAAATGCAAAAGATCATTCAAGGCTACTATGAACACCTTTATGCACATAAACTAGAAAACGAAAAGGAGATGGATAAGTTCCTGGAAAAATGCAACCCTCCTAGCTTAAATCAGGAATAATTAGACACCCTGAACAGACCAACAAGTAGTGAGATTGAAATGACAATTTAAAAATTACCAACAAAATAAGTCCAGGACAAGTTGGATTCACAGCAGAATTTTACCAGATATTCAAAGAAGAATTGGTATCAACCCTTTCAACAGTATTCCACAAGATAGGAAAGAAGGCACCTTCCCTAATTCATTCTATGAAGCTAGCATCACCCTAATGCTAAAAACAGAAAAGGACATAAAAAAAGATAAAAAAGAAAAAAAAAAAAAAACTACAGACTGATATCTTTAATGAACATAGATGCTAAAATACTTAACAAAATACTAGTTAACCAAATCCAACAACATATCAAAAAGATCATCCACTATGATCAAATGGGTTACATACCAGGGATGCAGGGATGGTTTTACATATGCAAGTCAACAAATGTGATACACCACATAAAAGAATTAAAAAAAAATCACATGATCATGTCAATAGACAAAGAAAAAACACTTGACAAAATTCCGCATCTCTTTATGGGTAAAAGTCTCAGAAAAAATCAGCATATAAGAGACACAATTCAATGTAATAAAAACCATTTTTGAGAAACTCACAGCCAACATGACACTGAATGGGGGAAAAGTTGAAAGCATTCCTCTGTGAACTGGAACGCGACAAGGATACTCACTCTCACAACTCCTCTTCAACATAGTACTGGAAGTTCTATCCAGAGCAATCAGGCAAGAGAAATGAGTAAAGGGCATCCAAATGGGTAAAGAAGTCAAACTGTCACTGTTTGCTAATGATATAATCACTTACCTTGAAAACCCTAAAGACTTCTCCAGAAAGCTCCTGTAACTGATTAAATAATTCAGCAAATTTTCCAGATACAAGATTAATGTAAACAAATCAGTAGCTCTTCTAATACACCAACAGTGACCAAGCACAGAATCAAATCAAGAAGCCCCTTAACAATAGCTGCAAAAGTAAATAAATACAATACAATACAACATAATACAGTACAATACAATACAATACAATACAATACAATACAATACAATACAATACAATACCATACCATACCATACCTTAGGAATATCCCTAACCAAGGGTTTAAAAGATCTCTACAAGGAAAACTACAAAACGCTGCTGAAAAAAATCACAGATGAAACAAACAAATGGGAACATTTTCCATGCTTATGGATGGGTAGTATCAATATTGTGAAAATGACCATACTGCCAAAATCAATCTACATATTCAATGCAATCCCCATTAAAATACCAGCATTATTCTTAATAGAATCAAAAAAAAGTTTCTAAAATTCATATGGAACAAAAAAGAGCCTGCATAGTCAAAGTAAGACTAAGCAAAAAGAATAAATCTGGAGACATCCCACGACCTGATTTCAAACTATACTATAAGACCATTGTCACCAAAACAGCTTGATCCTGGTACAAGAATAGGCACATAGACCAATGGAACAGAATAGAGAACCCAGAAATAAACCCAAATACTTACAGTCAACTGATCTTCAACAAAGCAAACAAAAACATTAAGTGGGGAAAGGACACCTATGTCAACAAATGGTGCTGGGATAATTGGCAACATTTAGGAGAATGAAACTGGATTCTCATCTGTCACCTTATACAAAAATCAACTCAAGATGGATTAAGGATTTAAATCAAAGACCTGAAACTATAACAATTCTAGAAGATAACATTGGAAAAACCCTTCTAAGCATTGACTTAGGCAAGGATTTCATGACCAAGAACCCAAAAGCAAATGCAATAAAAACAAAGATAAATAGCTAGGACCTAATTAAACTAGAGAACTTTGCATAACAAAAGGAACAATCAGCAGAGTAAACACACAACCCACAGAGTGGAAGAAAATCTTCACAATCTAAACATCTGGCAAAGGACTAAAATCCAGAATCTACAACAATCTCAAACTAATCAGTTAAAAAAAAAAAAAAAAAAAAAAACTATTCCATCAAAATGTGGGCTAAAAAGATGAATAGACAGTCCTCAAAGGATAATATTCAAATGGCCAACAAACACAAGAAAAAGTACTCAACATCATTAATGATCAGGGAAATGCAAATTAAAACCACAATGTTATACCACCTTACTCCTGCAAGAATGGCCATAATCAAAAAATCAAAACACAGTAGATTTTGGCGTAGATGGCGTGATCAGGGAATGCTTGTATACTGCTGGCAAGATTGTAAACTAATACAGCCACTATGGAAAAGTGTGGAGGTTCCCTAAATAACTAAAAATAGAACTACCATTTGATCCAGCAATCCCACTACTAATCTACTCAGAGGAAAAGAAGTCCTTATATGAAAAAAATACTTCCACATGCATGTTTATAGAAGCACAATTCACAATTGCAAAATTGTAGAACAAATCCAATGTCCATCAATCAATAAGTGGATAAAGAAACCGTGACATATATATATATATATATATATATATATATATATATATATATACATACATATACATATACATCTATATATATGTGTGTATGTATATATATATATATATATATATATATATATAGAGAGAGAGAGAGAGAGAGAGAGAGAGATAGGTATATAGATAGATATAGATATATAATGGAATACTACTCAGCCATAAAATGAATGAATTAATCGCATTTGCAGTGACCTGGGTGAGATTGGAGAATATTATTCTAAGTGAAGTAACTCAGGAATAGAAAATCAAATATTGTATATTCTCACCGATATGTGGGAGCTAAGCTACAAGGATGCAAAGGCATAACAATGATACAATGGACTCTTTTGGGACTTAGGTGGAAGAGTAGGAGCAGGCAAGGAATAAAAGGCTACAAATATGGTACAGTATATACTGCTCGGGTGAGGAGTGCACCAAAATCTCACAAATCACCACTAAAGAACTTACTCATGTAACCAAATACCACCTCTACCCCAGTAATTTATGGAAAAATAATAAAAAATAACATAAAAATGAAGAAAGGCAATGAGAATATCGTAGACATTTAGATGAAAGTGAGGAATTAGTGGACAAAGAAGTTAAATTTTGGGATAACGGGAAGGCCAGGGGATCATATTGACAGCTAATGCTGAGTAGAGTGAACTTTGGCTTAGATTATTCACAAAAGAAGGTACCAGTGGATGAAGGGACTACTCTTCCTGGTGCAATTCTCCAGAATCAGTAGTAACGGACAATGGAAGTGAGAAGAGGAATATAAGTCAAGGGTTTCAAATGAAGAGCTGTTTGCCAAAAGCTGTGTAGTTTAATCTGCCTTTCATATTATCACTCCTCTTCTCACTGCCTTGCTATGTCTCTAATTAATGACATTTGCCCGTAAGTAAACCTGGATAAATACTCTCCAAAGACATTAATCAGTCAGTTCTACCAGGGGTTGGAGTTCTCTGCAGGAAATTGGTGAAAGTAGAAACCACCACCTGGTTTAATTTAATCTACTCTTCCTGCCAAAGAATTAGTCTGTCTACATGAAGAGAACTGGGTATTAGTTCACTCTTTCATAATAGTGACTGGTAACAATGAAGGAGATTATTATCACCTGGATTAACCAACTAGTCTTTCAAATCTCTATAAACAGAAAACCAATAATCATCAAGAAATTTAGAAAATTAACAGATGAGAGGGACCAAGATAAAGACAATTAATTCTACAAGAAACATATATTTTTGAGGGAAGAGAAGATAACTCAAAATGTCTAATTTGTTTTTGCAGAAAAATTTGATAAGACACCATAAGATAGGAGAAGGCATGTAGGTTAAAAGAAAAATCAGAGCCTAGAACATCTCAGAAAAATTAAAAATGTATATTATCAAGTTTTTTTTTAATCCCATATAATAGTTGGAGAGTTTTGACAAAATCTTTCAGAACATAGAGAAAACAGGAAATGAAGCAGAATATATTATAGAAAACTTAAAAGACATTCAACACCAATCTACAAGGACCAACAACCATCTAATCTGGAGCTCCAGAAAGAGCAGAGAAGTTGGGGAGGGGTAGAAAGTAGCAAAGAAATTTAAAAAAATATATTCTAGTGTTGAAGAAAGATAAAACTTCACAGATTGAAGAGACCCATTGATTTCTGAGCACGATAGATGAAGTGAAACAAAATCCTAGGCAAATTCTCATATCATTAGACCAAATATTTAGAGATTACCAAAAGGCATGTAAAATAATGAGAGACAAAATAAACACAGTAAGATGTCTACAAATAAATAATTAAACAATTGGCATGAGTCT